>NW_017617471.1:7445078-7682578 GCF_001879475.1 Ipomoea nil
ATTATATTACCAAATATTGTGACAATTACCATAATAATTTCATTAATTATATTACTTATATTAATTATAATATTTGTAATAATCTCTTCCAAAATTTAAATACATTACCATAATAATCACACAAAATAATGAAAGAAAAATTATCAAAATAATTATCTTTAATAAAAATAAGGAAATTATATTAAAAATTAATTATATATTAAGATAAGTATAATTTTTTCATGCCAATATATTATACATTAAGTATAAAAATAATATGTATATAAAATTACCATAATAATTACACCGAAAAAGGTAACAATATATAATTATTAGGTAATAATATTAATAATTAATTATTAAGGTAAGTATAACTTATTTTGTACTAATAATATTATCCATTATATATATATATATTATATATATATATATATATATATAATATATATATATATATATATATATATATATATATATATATATACTTTTAATTTTATATTGATAACCATAGTCTATGTAATATACTTTAAGAAAATATTCATTATTAAAGATTAAAGATGAGATATAATTTAAAAAGTAAGTTATTTATTAGATTACCTAATATAATTGTCTTACTAATTGATTCAATGCAACTATGTATAATTCATATATTTGAAAACTTTTTAAATCGAAATATCCATTAATTGCCTTAATAATTAAAATAATTGTTAGTCAATCAATATTCAATAGTACTAAAAGTATTATTTGAATTTTTATACATAAGATATAATATTATTAAATCGAAATAATTAAAATAATGTGTCCATATTACAAAAAATTTATAATAGTAATTTTTATTGCATAATAGAATTTGACAATTATTAAACATTGTTTATGGTAATTATTGTATGACTTTTAATACTAAAATTATTAGGTAAAATTTTTATAATTAAGGTATAATATTCTTAAGGTAAATATTGCTTATATATGGTTTACCCGTATTAACCATCACTATATTAAATTAATAAATAATTCTTTTAATATAATATATTATTAAATCTAAACATATGATTAATATTTATTCAATATATTACGGAAGTATTATAATTATAAATTTTACTCCGTATTAAATTTTAAATGGCTTAGCATATCGAAGCAAACATGGTAAGTCAATAACATTATTTTACATTAGTAAAGTGATTTTATATCAAGGAATGTCAAATGAAGAATAAAATCAAAATAATACTCTATTGAAAAAAAAGTCACAGTACTTAATCATTTTTTTCCTAAAAAAAAAAAAATTAAATGGCAAGAAAAACGTCTTGAAGGGAAAGACAAACTACTCTCTTATTACAAAAAATGTACACTTTAAAAACGGAGAAATTGAATCGAAACAAAGTCCAATGCTTTGATATATTGACAACTAAAAAATGCTTTTAATTTCAATTTGGTTTTTATTGTATTCTTTGTATGGTTCCCTCTATAAGTCTATATATATTTTACATATACACATAATTCGTCCCTCGATCACAAAACTTTATCATCTTGATGAGCAAGGAACTCTTTTGCTTCCCGATCAATCTTTCTAGATCTGTATCTTCTCCACAAAAAAAAAAAAAAAAAAAAAAAAAAAAAAAAAAAAAAAAAAAAAAGACAAAAAAAAAAATATATCAACATTTTTTCTTATGAACTACTTTTGTTGTTTAAAAACCATTAAAATACAAAAAAAATAAAAACAAAACAAAACCCAAAAAGAAGAAAAAATAAAAGAAACTAAGATGATGAAAACCTCACCAATGTAAATCACGTATCAACCTCAACTATGGAAGATCACATGATGATTAGAAGTCTATTGCTTCCCGGTCAATCTTTCTAGATCCGTATAGTATCTTCTCCACAAAAATAGACCAAAAAAAAAAAGAATATATCAACATTTTTTCTTACGAACCACTTTTGTTGTTTAAAAATCAAAAAATACAAAAAAAATAAAAAATAAAAACAAAACAAAACCCAAAAAGAAGAAAAAATAAAAGAAACTAAGATAATGAAAACCTCACCAGTGCAAATCACGTATCAACCTCAACTGTGGAAGATCACAGGATGATTAGAAGTCTATTGCTTCTCGATCAATCTTTCTAGATCCGTATCTTCTCTACAAAAATAGACAAAAAAAAAAAAAAAAAAAAGAATATATCAACATTTTTTCTTACGAACCACTTTTATTGTTTAAAAATCAGAAAATACAAAAGAATAAAAACAAAATAAAACCCAAAAAGAAGAAAAAAATTAAAGAAACTAAGATAATGAAAACCTCACCAGTGCAAACCTTAGTTGGGGTTGTGTATGGTCATATAAGGTGTATTTATACACAATGGATGAGATCAAAAGGGTTTAGTATTGAAATTATAAAATGGTAAGAGATCTCAAGAAAGGTAAAATCTTTAATATTATTAAAATGCCATATTTGTCTAAATATTTGATATTACAAAATGCCTCTAAGTTTTGGGGGGAAAACTTGGCTAGGAGGATTTTACTTTTATATATATATAGATAGATTTAGTATTTTTATAAATTAGGCCAATATGACCGTTCTCTAACAACTCAGTTGGAAGATATATTTTTATCTAGATATATAGCAATTTTTTCATTTAAAGAAAAAACTTAATATCAACCGATTATATTTACACATTATTGAAACCTCTTTTAACAAATTTATTGAGATATTGACAAATTTACCAAAATTTCCACAAATTCGCCATTTTAACAATTTATCTTTAGTCAAAACATCAAAAATATTATTTAATAACACAGTAATTTGCTCTAAATTGCTAAAAACTAAAAACAACACATACATTTTTGGTTAATCTTTCCCAACCCCCACTAATAATAAATAATAAATAATGAATAAATAAATAAAAACTAAAATAAGAAGACAAAACTAAAGTTTCTTAAATAAGAACATTTTGGCTTCTCAATACTTGCAACATTGATGAGCAAACAATTATGTTTGTAACTCTTATATAGAGGAGCTCAAGAGCTCATCTTTTCAAATATTTTCAATGTGGGATCAAAATAATCTCATATCATTTACAAAGGGAGCCTGTGGCTCCTCTTTGTCTTATTATTCTTCTTCTTCTTTTTTTTTTTTTTTTTTTTTTTTTTTTTTTTGTTAATTTTAATTTTATTTTGTATATAGTTTTGTTTGGATTATTATTATTGTTGTTGTTGTTGTTGTTGTTGTTGTTGTGTTGTTGTAATTTGATTATTTGGCAAATTCGACATAATTTTAAGAAATTCGCATGTTTAACATTTTATATTTAATCAAAAGACCAAAAATATTATTTAATAACTTAGCAATTTTCTCCAAACTGCTAAAAACTAAAACAATACATATACATTTTGGGTTAATTTTTTCCAAACCCCCTAATAAATTAATTAAAAAAAATTAGAAAAACTAAAATAAGAAGCCACTAAGATAAGGTTCATTAAATAAGCAATCGTTATGCTATGCATCCGTATGCACCATGCATGGTGCATACGGATGCCAAAACGACGTCGTTTTATTAAAAAACGCGCGTCTCCCCTTTAAAAAAAATTCAGGTTCGATTCCCAGCAACAACATTATATTGTTCATTCATTCTGGAATTTTAGTTCATAGATTATGGAATTATAGTTCATTGATTATGGAATTATAGTTCATCGATTATGGAATTGTAGTTCATCGATTCTGAAATTTTAGTTTATAGATTATGGAATTTTAGTTCATTCATTCTGGAATTTTTAGTTCATAGATTAGATTATGGAATTATAGTTCATCGATTATGGAATTTTAGTTCATATGTTGTTGATGGGAATCGAACCTGTTTTTTTTTTTTTTTTAAGGGGAGACACGCGTTTTATTAAAACGACGTCGTTTTGACTTAAATTTGCCTTAAATAAGAGTCTTTTGACTCGTTGGGCTTCAATTGGTTGAGAAAGTTTATATGAACAGATATTATATGTAACAGGGCAATCGAATAGTTATGCTGTGGAACCGTGTCCACCTTGCAATGTGGACACAATTCTATGTTAATAATTACTGAACTATATGTTCATAATTATAAAGCTATATATTCATAATATTTGAACTTCATATTCATAATTATTGAACTCTATATTCACAATTACAAAACTATATGTTCATAATTATAAAGCTATATATTCATAATTTTGGAACTTCATATTCACAATTATTGAATCGCTATATTCATAATTACATAACTATATGTTCATAATTATGTTCACAACACTATGTTCATAATTATAGAACTATATATTCATAATTATGAACAATTTTAGAACCATGTTTATCATGCAAGGTGGACACAATTTTACGGCATAATTTGCCGGGTCAATAGTACTCAAAAATAAAATAGGAGCCTTTGGACTTCTCAATACTTGCCCACATTGATGGTCAAACAATTATGTTTGTAAGAGGAGCATTGCTCAAGAGCTCCTCTTTCCAAACATTTTCAATGTGGGATCAAAATGATCCAACATCATTTACAAAGGGAGGTCGCTCCCTTTTGTCTTCTTCTTATTAATTTTAATTTTAATTTTAATTTTATTTTATATATCGTTTTGTTTGGATTATTATTATTATTATTATTATTATTATTATTATTATTATTATTATTATTATTATTATTATTATTATTTGTAATTTGATTATTGATAAATTCGCCAAAACTTTAATAAATTCGTCATTTTAACATTTTAACTTTAACCAAAACACCAAAATATATTATATAATAACTTAGTAATTTGCTCCAAACTACTAAAAACTAATACAACACATACATTTTGGGTTAATCTTTCACAACCCCCACTAATAATAAATAAAAAATAAATAAAATAAGAAGACAAAGTTAAAGCTTCTTAAATAAGAACCTTTTGACTTCTCAATACTTGCCCACATTGATGGGCAAGCAATTATGTTTATAAGATGATCATTGCTCCTCTTATATAGAGGAGCTCTCTCTTTTCAAACATTTTCAGTGTGGGATCAAAATGATCCCACATCATTTACAAAGGGAGCCGGTGGCTCGCCTTTGTTTTTTTTTTTTTCTTTTTTTTTATTAATTTTAATTTTATTTTGTATATAGTTTTGTTTGGATTATTATTATTATTATTATTATTATTATTATTATTATTATTATTATTATTATTATTATTATTATTATTATTATTATTATTATTATTATTATTATTATTGTTGTTGTTGTTATTGTTGTTATTATTATTGTTGTTATTGTTATTGTAATTTGATTATTTGTTAAACTCATCAAAATTTTAAGAAAATATTCATTATTAAAAAAAAAAGAGATATAATTTAAAAAGTAAATTATTAATTAGATTACCTAATATAATTGTCTTACTAATTGATTCCATGTTACTATGTATAATTCATATATTTGAAAACTTTTTTAAATCTAAATACCTATTAATTGCCTTAATAATTAAGATAATTGTTAGTCAATCAATATTCAATAGTACTAAAAGTATTATTTTGAATTTTTATACATAAGATATAATATTATTAAACCGAAATGATTAAAAATAATGTGTCCATATTACAAAAGATTTTATAATAGTAATTTTTATTGCCTAATAGAATTTGTCAATTATTAAACATTGTTTATGGTAATTATTGTATGATATTTAATACTAAAATTATTAGGTAGAATTTTTATAATTAAGGTATAATATTATTAAATCAAAATTATTAAAAGTAATGTATCCACAATATAAAATAAATTATACTTGTCTTAATAATCATTTTTTAATGTTACTGACTCTATTACATTGTATTAATATAAATTTATAATAATCATTTATTAATATAAATTTACACCGACGGTTAACTACAAAGTGACACATCATTCAACAACAATTATAAATTAAAAATAAGGAAACATTTATTCACAAATAAATCATAATTTGAAATTAAATATATTTATTAATTAATTTAATATAAGAACTCTAATTGTATTTACTGAAATCCAAAACCCAAGTTAACAGAACCTCTCCTTCGTCTTGTAAAAACCTCTCATCAAAACTCTGCATCTTTGATAAATTAAACCTTGGCCACTTTTGGATGTAAAAATAGAAAAAGAAAAAAAACTTGGCCACTTTTGGATAATTATTATGAAAACAAATATACATAATTGTGATTCCCACTGAAGCAATGCAGCCATGTTTGCAACCATTGTATATTTTTTTTTTTATTTTGTGTAATGCCTTCACCTTAATTATTTGTTTGAATCCCACCTAGAAACACGTACTATTTCCAAGATCAAAATATATAAATTTCTTCATTTATAATTTATTTACAACGTACCTACCTTCTTTAAATAATTGTCTTAATTGTTTGACTGACTCTCACCTAGAAAAATAAATTATCATCATTAGAGAATGTTAATTAGAGCATTTGATCCACTTTTAAATTTTGATAATTTAAACACGATAACAAATTCGAAGTTGATTTTTGTATGTACTGAATTAGTCTCAGACTACTGTGAACATCGAATGTTATAAAAGTGGATTCCAAACATATAAAAGAAGTAAATTACATTAGGAGTAAATTAAGAATAAATTAGACTAAGAATATATTAAGAATATTTAAAAAACTGAGAAATATCAAAAACGAATAACATAACTAAAGCATGATGTTAATAGATTAAAGTGTTGACATATTCTTCATTATTCATCTCTAAACAGACTCCTCATTATTTGAATCCCCTTTGGTAGAATCTGAATTTCCAATCGAAGGTTCATGCACCTGTCCATCCAGAGAATCGTGAAAGTTAGAAAAATTTAAAATCTCAATAAATTTATACAAAAAAACAAAACAATGTAAGTAAGCAATAGACTATCTCTTTAGAAAAATCATAATCTTCTCGGTCATAATCATGTGTTGGAAAATCTGCATCTTTCAATATTCCCACAGTAGTTCTGTCACAAAACTTCAACATATATCTGTGATTAGTAGTTTTGTTTCTATACTCATTATAAACCACTATAAATCTATGAATTCGATAAACTTTACCTTCTTTAAATTTGTTGAACCACTTTTCAACATACACTCAAGGAATATGCATATGTATAAAAGTTCCCTGAAATTGTAAAAAAATCAATATGCATCAACTAAAATTTTAGAAATACAAAATATTAAGATTACGATTATATTTAAAAAAAAAAAATTAAGAATGAACCACTTGTCTCTGGAGGACGAACAACACGGAGAACTCTAAATATGATGTTATTCCAATGGAGAGTACATTGGAAGCTTACAGCTTTGAGTTTAGCACAATGATGGGTTTAAATAGCAAATTATTGTGTTATTATTGGTGTAAATATATAATGATTTAATATTAGCATAATAATATTACCATAAATAATTAGTGTATATTTTTACCATAATTTTGACCGTAATAAAATCAGTCTACCATAATATTGCTACCATAATTTTGACCATAATTAAATATTCCTTTTCTATATTCTTATATGATTTGTATATAATTTTTTTTAATTAATTAAATTTAGAAATTACACAAATGCCCTTAAGTTTTGGGGGGAAATTTTGGGAAGGAGGATTTTACTTTTATATATATATAGATATAGATATAGATATAGATATAGATATAGATTATGGCCCTGTTTGGTAAAATGGCTGTTAGCTAATAGCTGTTTGCTGTTAGCTGATTGTGTTAATTAGAGAGTATAAATAGTTGATACCATTAGCTGATTGTAGAAAAGTGTTTGGTAAATTAGCTTTGCTGATAGCTGTTTGATATAATTTCTTTTCTCAAAAAGCTAATTGAAAAAGTTGCTAGGAGTAGCTTTTTTAATTTTAGCCTTTTGGAGTTGCAAAAAGTTAATTAACCAAACATTTATATTGATATTTTAACTAAATCAAACAATTAATAGTGATCAAATAAGTTAAAATTGGCCTATAGGCCAATTTTTTACCAAACAAGGCCTATATGTGCACATGGACCTGACCATGGAATAATCTTATTATTCGCACTAGAAATTTTATAACATAATTTCCCTTATTATAATATATACTAGTATTTGTACATGTGTGATGCACAGAATGGATTTGTTGTAATATATTAAAAATATATGAATCGATATATAATTATTTAAATTAGAATATCAAATATTATATAGTGCAATTAAAGATACGGTTTATCTCCCTGCGACCTAGGGTTTCCCTATCTTCCCCCCTGCGATCTAGGGTTTCGGTAAAGAGTGCATGCGAAGGTTGACAACGAACGGCGAAGTGCTGCTGATCTCCGATGGACGTGCAGGATATCATAACACACACAGCGGACATCACCCTAGACGATGAAGAACAGGGAATCCGCTTCGAGGATGAGGAGTTCGGCGTCCAAGCTCTACCAGCGGCGAAGTCGACTTGGACCATTGTAGGCCGTTTTCTGACGGATCGGAACCTCAAGACCGAGGTCATGAAACGCGTTATGGCTTCGGCATGGAAGCCTCTGATGGGCATTGAGATAACGGATGTGCAGGCCAATTTGTTCTTGTTTACCTTCTTTGATGAACCGGACATGAGACGGGTTATCGATGAGGGACCTTGGGCGTTTGAGAATGCGACGCTGCTATGCCAAGTCCTGAAGGAGGGTGAAGATCCGTTATAGGTTAGTCTGAATACGGTGGACTTATGGGTACAGGTTTCGGACATTCCACAGGGATACCGTACGGCTAAAGTGCTGGAGAGAATTGGGGATTATGTTGGGGTTTTCTTGCGCTATGATGAACGAAATTTTGAGAGGCAATGGACTTCCTTCTATAGGGTTAGAGTCACCCACGATGTCTCAAATCCTCTAAAGCGACGAATGAAGATGATTCTGAGAGATGGTTCCTGGACATGGATAAATTTTAAATATGAGCGCCTCCACATGTTTTGCTTTTTCTGTGGAAAGATGGGCCACACGGATAAATTTTGCTTGCAAGCTCGCCGTTCGTTGTTACGACCGGAACAATATCCGTTTGGTGTGTCGATGAGGGCGGGGGGTACGGGTCCGGCGAAGACATTGGGGGAAAAATGGTTTCAACTAGGCCAAGAGAGGAGGCGTGAGATTGGCTATGGGAGTGAGGGAGGGGGAATGGCGGTGGCTGCTGGGGTTGGGAGGGGTGGACTGTCTCGGGTGGAGGGGGCTACGGCCACGGGTGGGGTGGGTTCGAATGCTGGAGATGTGGAGGGGATGGGCGGTGAGGGCGTTGGGGGTGAGGGCGTGGGAGTTCGGGTAGATCCCAAAAGGAGGAGGACGGACAGAGGGGAGGTGAATGCTGTGAATGGAGACATGGTTGTTGATTCGGAATCTTTTTTGGCGGGACCTGTGGATCAGGTCCGCCGGTCCCAATGAGTACCATAAGTTGGAACTGTCGTGGCTTGGGTAATCCACAGACAGTTCGCGAGATTGAGGGCATGGTGTCCTCGAAGAAACCCGACTTTGTATTTCTCATAGAAACCAAGGTTGATCGTGATCATGCGGAGCGTCTTCGGGTTAAGCTTGGTTTTGATGGCCTTTTTTGTACTAATAGTTCTGGTTTGAGTGGTGGAATGGCTCTATTGTGGAGAACGAATAATACAGCGAGATTGATTAGTTACTCTACAAACTATGTGGATGTTGATGTGACTATGCTGGGGTTTGAGAAGTGGAGAATGACTGGCTTTTATGGTTTTTCACAGAGGGGTCAAAGGAGAGATTCGTGGGATCTTATTCGTACCTTAGCTGGCAAATCGAATCTACCGTGGGTGATGATTGGTGATTTTAATGATTTACTTTATCAAGCTGAGAAACGAGGTGGAAACCCCCATCCTCTGAGCTTATTGCATGGATTTGGTGAGACTATAGAGGAGTGTGGATTAGCGCAGATGCCAATGATGGGATATCCATTTACCTGGGAAAAAGGAAAAGGCACACCGAATTGGATTGAAGAAAGATTGGACAAGGTTTTGACTAGTCAGAGTTGGCGTGACATTGTGCCGGATGCTAGTGTGCAAAATATATTGACCCGAAAGTCAGATCATTCCGCTCTTTTCCTTGGGATTCTGAATCTTCGGGAAAGGATGGGTGGTCTGAGAAGAGGGTTCCGTTTTGAGATGGCATGGCTGCATGATGAAGGATGTAGGGATGTGGTGGAGAAGGCGTGGGATGAAGGTGCTGGTAGGGGATTGCAGGAATGTATCTCTATTTGTGGAAATCGATTGTCGCGTTGGGGAGGAGAGCGTTTTCATAAGTTTGGGGAACGGATCAGAAACCTGCGGAAGGAGCAATTGCGCCTCAGGGGGTGTAATGATCCGAGCTCTTTAGCTGAGTTCCAACATTTGGAGGAGTGCCTATGTCGTATTGAGGCCCAGGAGGATACATACTGGAGGCAGAGGGCCAAGCAGCATTGGCTTAAGAACGCGGATGCTAACACAAAATACTACCACAGGTATGCATCTCATCGCAAGAAAAAGAATACTATTTTAAAAGTTATGAATGATAGTGGGGATTGGGTGGAGGGTGATGCCATGAGAAATGTTATCTACAATTATTATAAGACTATCTTACATCTGGCCCTCCAAGTGATAGTGGGGATTTCTTTGGAAATATAGCCTCTCGGGTAACACAGGTTCAGAATGAGTTGTTATTGCGGCCCTTTGATGCTAGTGAGGTTAAGAGTGCTCTGTTTTCAATGTTTCCTAACAAAGCACCAGGACCGGATGGAATGAATCCAGGTTTCTACCAGCACTTCTGGGATGTAGTGGGTGGTGATGTATCAGCATATATTGTGGATTGTCTTAATAATCGCTCGTTTCCAGCTCGCTTGAATGATACGAATATAATATTGATCCCTAAGAAGAAAACCCCAGAGATGGTCTCGGATTACAGACCTATAGCACTGAGTAACGTGGTGTACAGGATTATGGCTAAGGTTATAACTGCCAGGATGAAACCACTTATGGGAGATATTATATCTGACACCCAAAGTGCTTTTATTTCTGACAGGCTAATAACGGATAATATTTTGATTGCTGCAGAGGTGGGGCATTTTTTGAACAGAAAACAATGTGGAATCACAGGATGGGGGGCTTTGAAACTGGATATGGCAAAAGCCTATGATCGAATGGAGTGGCCATTCTTGCGTAGTATGATGTTAGCATTGGGTTTTGATGAAAGGTGGGTGGATTTGATAATGCTGTGTGTGACCTCAGTTTCGTATACTATTCAGATTGGTGGGACTTGTAGTGACCAGATCATGCCGACCCGTGGATTGAGACAGGGTGACCCACTGTCACCTTATCTCTTTATTATTTGTGCGGAGGAACTTTCATTGCTATTACAGCAGGCACAATTGAGAGGAGATCTACATGGGTGCAGAGTAGCTAGGGGAGCCCCCCTATATCCCACTTGTTTTTTGCAGATGACAGCTTACTCTTTTTTAGAGCAACAGCGCAGGAAGCCAGTGTGGTAAAACAGTGTTTAGCGGCTTATGAGGAAATGTCTGGGCAAGCAGTGAATTACTATAAGTCAAGTATTTGCTATAGTAAGAATACGCGGGATGAGCAGAGAGGGGAGGTTGCCGATATATTGGGAGTGGTTCAGGCGCCGAATTTTGGGAAGTATTTAGGACTTCCATCGTTTGTGGGCAGGAATAGGAGAACAGTATTCTCTTACATTGATGACAAGATCAGGCAGCGGATTGGGTCCTGGAATAAAAAACTGCTTTCACAGGCAGGTAAGGAGGTCTTATTGAAAAGTGTGGCACAGTCTATGCCCACCTTTTCTATGAGTGTCTTTTTACTACCTTTGAATACTTGCACGGCCATTGAGAGAGCTATGAATCGTTACTGGTGGAGAGCTAAGGATGATCAGGGCATCCATTGGAAGGCATGGGATAAATTATGCATCCCCAAGAAATATGGAGGATTGGGCTTTAAGGAGTTGCATGCCTTTAATTTAGCTATGTTGGGAAAGCAGGCCTGGCGTTTGCTCACCAAACCTGAAACGCTAGTTTCTAAAATATATAAAGCCAGGTATTATCCTAAGGGGACTTTCTTTGATGCTTCTGTGGGGAATAATCCAAGTTACTGCTGGCGTAGTATTATGACGACACAGGAATTAGTTTGTGGGGGTGTCAGACGCAGAATTGGGAATGGAAAAGAAACTCTTATATGGGAGCATCCATGGCTCCAGGATGATAATAATGCGGAAATAATCACTGACAAACCACCATATTTGGCGCAGGCAACTGTGATGGGATTAATAGACCAGGAGACGGCGACCTGGGACCATGAAATTTTAAATGATATTTTTATTCCGGAGGATGTGATGCGAATATTGAAAATACCTGTGTCACCAGACTATGAGGATATGTGGTATTGGCATGGTGATGTAACCGGAGAATACTCGGTAAAAAGCGGCTACAGGCAAGTGGTGGGAGATTATATACACACCATAGGAATGTTTGATAAATGGCCCAAATTATGGAAACTCAAAGTACCCCCGAGATGGAAAACTTTCTTATGGAGAGCCTTGAATAATATATTGCCCACCACAACGAACCTCATTATAAAGAGAGTGGAGATTAGCCCAACATGTGCTATGTGTGGGATTATGCATGAGAATGTTATGCACTCTTTGGTTGAATGTGATTATACAAGGAACATTTGGGCACAATCTCACCTTCCAATCCCCAATACTATCACAGATATTTTTCATGTTTGGTTTAATGAAGTATTAAATATTCTAGATGATGATGGAATTATTTATGCAGTAGGCCTGCTATACTATATATGGCGAGCAAGGAATGGAGCTGTGTGGGATGCATACTTGCCCAGACCACAAAGGATAATTGCAACCGTAGCCGCAGCGATCCGGGCGTGGCGAATTGCACACCCGGACCGCCCGCAACGCCTGCATGCTCAGCGTGGATCCACCACGGCAACTGCCGAGCAGCGGCAGGAAACGGCACTGCCGCATGCGCACATACCGCCCACAATCCACACGGCTGCCCTCTCACGGAAGAAATGCTACATTGATGCAGCCTTTGTCCATGCCACAAGTAAAGCCGCTGTTGGGGCAATACTACTAGACGAACAGGGATTGTATATCACAGCTCTACAGGCGCCTTTGGTAAACTGTTTCTCCCCGTTTATGGAAGAAGCAATTGCGTGCAAGGAAGTACTATCTTGGTTATGGGATCGTGGAGAGAGGTTGGTAGACATACTAACGGATTGTTTGTCACTACAACAGTACTTGTCACAAGCAAAGGGTACACCACGTTCGTACCTCGGCTATGCCATTGATGCCTGCAGAAACCGGATGGTTTCCTTTAATTATGTTTCAGTTAATTATGTTCCTAGATCAGATAATCGTTTAGCACACATTTTAGCCACTTCGGCCTTTAGTTATTCAGCACCGATGTACTCAGACAATGGTCCGCCAGACACTATTTCAGCATACTTTCAATAAATGCCGCGCAGGCTCTTTTCAAAAAAAATTAAAGATACGGTTTGGATCGTTTATACATTTTGATGTTATCATTGCTTAAATTTGTGCAAATAATTACTCAGTCAATTAGTCAATTGCAATATCAAA
Organism: Ipomoea nil; assembly: GCF_001879475.1. Lineage (NCBI taxonomy): Eukaryota > Viridiplantae > Streptophyta > Magnoliopsida > Solanales > Convolvulaceae > Ipomoea > Ipomoea nil. The sequence continues at coordinate 7,458,695 of NW_017617471.1, forward strand.
TGCAGTGATATTTTTACCTAATTTTCATTCCAGTTTTAATTGATAGTGTAGATATTAGAGAAAATTACACTTTTGGTCTTATGACTATAGGGGAGGTGGTAATTTCAGTTCGTAACTTTTAAAACTAACAAATTTAGTCCTTTTAGTACGCTTTTTTTAGCAGATTTGGTCCTTCCGGTCAAATCACAGGTCAAAAGTCACCGGAAAATGTAAATCATTTTTTATTATTTAACTATGAGGACAAATTGGTCATTTCCAAGTCATTTCTTCTTCTTTCTCTTCCTCCTTGCCAAACATCTCCGCCGGGGAAAGCTTAGCATTTCATCTGCTCATCGCCCTCACCCTCGCTTGTAACATTCATAGAACTGCTCTCTTCTGCTGTCCTGACTGCATGATCTGAAAATGGAGCAGCTCGATTCCACTGATAAAGAGCCTACTTATGACGATGATCCTGACTGGTACATATTTTGAACTCCCCAATTATATTCTTTGAACTCCACATGGTACATATTTTGAACCACAAGAGAGGAACTTTCATGCGCCTTCCTAAGAATAATCTCAGTACAGAAGTGAGATAGTAACTGCATGAATGCTTTAAAAAACACTTCGAAAGAAATTCAGAAGTGTGAAAATTGTTTCCTCTAACCAAGTGTGCTTTCTACCTCTTTAGAAACCAACCCATTTTATGCTATTTTGAATCCTTCAGAGAGCCCTAACCATTTTAACAGAAGGATTCATCAACGCATTCAAGAATTTGTACAAATATTTGTAGATTACACCAGAATTTACACCTAATTTCAATTCAAACTTAGTCACAAAAGCATATAAGTATCTCGAGCAGAGCAGATGTTCAATTCAATACAAAGAAAACATATACGACGATGATCTCGAGCCTACTTACGACGATGATCCTGACTGGAACCACCCGATTTTAATCCTCCCCGGCACCCCGAACAAGGGTTCCAAGACACTGCAAGATAAAGAAGAAGAGATTGCAGTCAAGGAAAAGTCATATGTTCCCAGGAAGCAACTCACAAGGATAAAGATAGCCTGGAGCTGTTTCTAAAATTTTTACAGGGGCAAGGAGGAAGAGAAAGAAGAAGAAATGACTTGGAAATGACCAATTTGTCCTCATAGTTAAATAATAAAAAATGATTTACATTTTTCCGGTGACTTTTGGCCTGTGATTTGGCCGGAAGGACCAAATCTGCTAAAAAAAGCGTACTAAAATGACTAAATTTGTTAGTTTTAAAAGTCACGAACTGAAATTACCACCTCCCCTATAGTCATAGGACCAAAAGTGTAATTTTCTCGTAGATATTATTATTGAAATATTTTCATTCCATTTTTAATTTACCTATTGTTTAAAATATGTATTTACTATTTATAATGTAGAATATTATTATTGAAATATTTTCTTTCAATTTTAATTTTCATTCTATTTTTAATTAAAATGCAATGATCTAACCCTTTTTTAAAAAAAAAAATTTAGTCAATTATAGAATTTGTTATTTGCAATTTATTAATATTCATTTCCTTTTAAAATGCAATGATTCTGTTTATTACCTGACTCCAGACTGCCTTGGCTGGGATGGACTGGTCTATGAGCATGTCCTTGGAGAGGAGAAGTACACTTTTATTGAATATGTGAAAAATCCTAACTCTTTGCACTATACTTATTAAAGGTACTCTTAACTTGCTAGTTCTTTTTAGTTTTGGAGTTGCTTCAGTCATTAAACCATTTTCATAATTGTGCACCTGAAACTTAAGGGCTTCACTGATTATCACCTAATCATTATCATTTTAAATTTAGGACCCCATACCATTGCTCAAATCAAGGATGCTGTACGTGATGGACTAAGAGCACTCAAAAATACTATTGAAGATGAAGCTGTTGGATACATCTTTACAACATGTAGTTTTGTACTAATTAAAGAAAGTTCTTTCCATGTAAAATAGGGAAGAGGAGAAAGCAATCTTGTGTCTACTACACACACCATTATTTTTGGTAAACACACGACAACATGATTTTCTTTTTGGTTCATAATCAACATATGTATTAGCTGTAATTAAACGAGGCATATATGATGATTAAGACATGAATATCATATCATTGTATTTAAAGGAATAAAGCATGGAACGTGAAATTAAACTAAAATATTTTATATTCCAAATTAAATTAAAACTTTTTTCTAGTATCCATCATACCATCATACATTATTACAATTTTTATGAATCAAAAATACTAGGAAGTCTAGTCCAAATACATTCAACTATTCCTCTTGTGTTATAATAGTCTTTACTAGAAAAACTTTGTGGAAAATTACGCCACCTCTTTGTTGCAAGACAATAAAACACTCCTTTGCCATCATAAAACTTTGGAAAATATATCTTATTACTAGTTCCTCGAACAGTTGCTTCTCGTGACAATGATATCTTGGGAGAAACGTAAAAAATTTTTCCTTTCAAATTCTCAACCTTTTGCCAAACCATTTTAGAATCAAGCTTCAAAACCCGAACTTCCCCTTCCTCAAGAGTTGCCACACACATTAGATCACCATCACTTTCTAGAAGAAACCGATCTCGAAAATTTTTAAATTGTTGTCGGTGTGACTTACCAATAATATTCCAATGTATGTTGTCGTCATGTCCTTTTGGAATGTAGAGTTTCCCAAGATTTCCAGATTCTCCTAAAATATAGATATGTCCATTGCTGCGAATAACTGGGGCGCAACACGCACCTATAAACTCTATATCATTTTCTAATTGTGCGTACACTGACCATGAATCTTCACCCAAATTCAATACTCCTACACTAATAAAATATGGAGAAATACTAACAATACCAACAATTTGACAATTGTGAGAAGTTGGTGATCCGGAAAAACACATCCATTGAAACGTGTCTGTGTCTGGCAAGTTTACTCTAACCTTAGTTGATGGGTTGAAGAAGAAACAAAATCTATCGCCTTTAGCAAGCAGAAACCAACCATGATTTGCATAAAAAAGTTCAACTTCACCAATATCATCATCCAACAATTGAGGAATGTCAAGTGAATAGTTAATATTGCGAGTTGGATCATAAAAATGGAACAAACTAGTTTTTTGATTCAAGTACATTAGATGCAGGGCTTCATACGAATCTGTATCACATGATGCATGTTCAAGTGGTGTTGGCAACAATGGACGAGTAAGTGGTATTATGGACTTCCATGATTTACATACTGATTGAAAAGCATAATAATCCCCAATAACCAAACGTGTAAGAATACATGATAAGAGCTCCTCATTTAGATCTGACCATGCCCTTTGTGTACCAGCATCATCAATGCTAATAATGCTACTGCTACTCATATTGTTTTATATAAATAAGAAATAAATAGACACAGATATCTGTGAGTCTGCCAATACTATTTCAATTATGTGCTTCTCTTCTCGTGCAAACTTCACAATACTCTGAAATAAAAATCTCTCAATATAATGTACCTATATATAACACTGAGGATACTATTCGGTGCAGGCTAGGATTAGGATTCTTTAAACTTTCCATTATTAATTAAGGATTAGAAAAGTCAAACCGTACTCCAAATTCTATTGTGTTTAGGATTTAGAAACTGAAATTATACTTCAATTCAAATACGGAGTACTATTATTTGATAAATTTGCCTAAATACTTATTAAGAAATATTCTAAATAAGTATACTTATTTGCCTAACTCAAATTATAAGTCAAATATTTCTTAATGAGTATCTATACATAAGTTTAAATATTCTAAATTAAAACTCGAATAATACGTACTCATTAATTTGCCTAACTCAATTTATACTTCAAATACTATTGAGTTAATACTCAAAATAGTCCTCGACTATAGTGGTTTTCTCAATTTCGTCATAAACGACTTTGGTGACCTAATATCGTCCTAGACTTTTGTGTTTCGCTCAATTTAGTCCCAGATGTTTGTATTTTTGCTCAATTTAGTCCCTCATTTGTTATTCTGTCCATTTGGTGTTAAATAAATAGACAAATTCAGTAATTTTAATATTGGCATCTCTTTACTCATAGACATGTGAACTGCGAAATCCTTTTTTTTTTTTTACGAATTACTCCCAGAATTACTCCTAAAACTGCGAATATAAAATTTGATTTGCAAGTCCAGGAGTAATTCTGGATGTAATTCGTACAAGAAAGAGGAATTTCGCACTTCACAAGTTGAAAGTAAAGATACATCAATATTGTTCATATTAAATCAAATGAATGGTTCATATTGTTCAGGTTTTAACTTTTTTCTTTTAAGATTTTCTAATTTATCCTTAATTATATGATTATCCATTTAATTTTTCCGTTAATTCACCGTTAGTCTAATTCTAATATTAAAGTCTAATATAGAATTATAACTACACCATTAATCTAATTCTAATATTAAAGTCTTAATAGAACTTAACCACAAATCCTAATGTCGGAATCTCCTCAAACAATATTAGTATATATTTAATATTTTATGCCCTAATTTTTATTTGTTCTCCCTTATGTCCCGTATTTGGTTTCAACCATACCTATACAATTATTTTATTGACAATTATAATCAATCTTGACTATATTATCTTGCATTTGTAAACTTAGAATTACCTATTTAACCCGCACCGGCTTAGCTCAATAGTTTTGAACCTCGGCGGCGGCCGTGCGGGAATTATGTCCAAAGTGGACAGATTCCTTGTCCACAATGCTCTGTCGGGTCGGAGTGTGGGGGGCCCTTGGGGTTGGAGACTCAACCTTTGGGAGAAGAATTACCTATTTAAATACGCAAATTCAACCTTCAATTATCTATGCATGAACAATTTCAATATAATTCTGCCTTAATATACTTTAAAGTACTTATTTAAAAAAAAAAACATTGGGCATTATCCCAATCGCGCAATGCGCGTAAAAAATCTACTATACTAATAAGAGCCCAAGAGAGTTAGGCCTATAATGGGTAGAAAAAATGGCGGTCACATATTTTAATCAAATGAATGGCTCAGATTGATTGAAAGATTGATCAGATTTAAATTTTACACTAAAATTTCCTAAAATACCCACACACCATTACTAATTCCGTTAAAATTTTAAGAATTGTTGTTAGTTCACCGTTAACTTACTCATTGATTTCAATAGAAAAAGGTCTTATGTTCGAATCTCATCCCAATCAAAGTTGGCATAATTAGTACTCTATTTTACTCTTATTAAATTATTATATAAATAATAATTTAGTAGTTACAACAAAAAATAATACATAAGCATTTCTTTAATTTATAATTATGTGTCCACAATGCCTTTATTCAAAAAAAAAATAATTATCAATAAATTAACTAAGAGAAATAATTTTATTAGTTATATTGTCTTTATTTTTCTTCAATATAAAAATTTTTTATATTCAAATTTATTAATTGATTATATTCGCTACATTATCCTTACAATGTCTTTATTCAGTGAAAAACAAATTATTAATTATCAATAAATTAATTAAAAGAAATATTTTCATTAGTTATATTGTATTTAATTTTCTCAAATGTAAAAATTTTTACATTCAAATTCATCAATTAATTATATTCACTATATTATCTATTATCTTTTTTCTGCACTATTTTTCTAATTAAATATCAAAGTTATAATACAAAATAATGCTATATACGGAGTATTTATTTACCAAGTATTTTATTAATACAATGAAAAAATTTAAAAAATATAATTAATAAAGCCAACCATATTAACTACTTTGAGAGATTTTGTGACAAAGAGAGTATTTAAATCACACAACAAATTGAAGTGAGAACTACCTCGCAATGTCCTTGTTTGACAATCAGCAGTTAGGGGTTAGCGTTAGCGGATTATACTAGCGGATTTGACCAGCGAATTTATTTAATTATTAACATTTGGGTAGAAAAAATGACCGCCAAATTATTAAATCAAATGAATGGTTCATCTTGTTCAGGTTTTAACTTATTTCTTTTAAGATTTTCTAATTTATCCTTAATTATATGATTATCCATTTAATTTTTCCGTTAATTCACCGTTAGTGTAATTCTAATATTAAAGTCTAATATAAAATTATAACTACACCATTAATCTAATTCTAATATTAAAGTCTTAATAGAACTTAACCACAAATCCTAATGTCGGAATCTCCTCAAACAATATTAGTATATATTTAATATTTTATGCCCTAATTTTTATTTGTTCCCCCTTATGTCCCGTATTTGGTTTCAACCATACCTATACAATTATTTTATTGACAATTATAATCAATCTTGACTATATTATCTTGCATTTGTAAACTTAGAATTACCTATTTAACCCGCACCGGCTTAGCTCAATGGTTTTGAACCTCGGCGGCTGCCGTGCGGGAATTATGTCCAAAGTGGACAGATTCCTTGTCCACAATGCTCTGTCGGGTCGGAGTGTGGGGGGCCCTTGGGGTTGGAGACTCAACCTTTGGGAGAAGAATTACCTATTTAAATACGCAAATTTAACCTTCAATTATCTATGCATGAACAATTTCAATATAATTCTGCCTTAATATACTTTAAAGTACTTATTTAAAAAAAAAAAAACATTGGGCATTATCCCAATCGCGCTATGCGCGTAAAAAACTATTACTTATTAAGAAATATTCTAAATAAGTATACTTATTTGCCTAACTCAAATTATAAGTCAAATATTTCTTAATGAGTATCTATACATAAGTTTAAATATTCTAAATTAAAACTCGAATAATACGTACTCATTAATTTGCCTAACTCAAATTATACTTCAAATACTATTATTCGCAAGTAGTTAAAGGAATGCAATCATTATTGGTCCATACAAGTTGTATGCACCATATTTTATATACTGTAAAATAAGTTCATTAAGTACAAAAATAATATACATTCACTACAAAAATAATGTACATTATATTCAGGAAATATATATTATTTTTGTACTGAGTGTACATTATATTGTATAATGTACATACAATACAAAAATAATGTACATTTAGTATATTAAAAATGTACTTTTTGTTATGATCCACACAACATTGTGTTTTGTCAAAGGCACAATTTTGCCAAAGGCACAATCATTATTTTGTGTGGAATGGGGTTGGACCTAAGGAAGTGGACTTGGCTGCCAAGAGAGTTGGGCTCCGCTCAGGGCCGGATTTTAGGCTATGCAAGCTGGGCTACCGCACAGGGCCCCCAATTTTAGAGGGGCCCCAAATTTTAGAGGTCCAATATTTAATTTTTATCTAGCTAGTTTCGAAATTAAAATTAAAATTTTTCAATTAAACTTAAAAAGTTCTATGAAGAGATGGTAAGAATGTGTGTTTATTATATTTTAACTTTGAGGTCAAAGGTTCGAAACTTGCAATTTTGATAGGGCCACATTTATTTACCAGAACAGGGCCACCAAAACTTAAAATACGGCCCTGGCTCCGCTTCTTAGACTCCTATGGCTAGTAGTGGGCCTAGATCATTTGTTGTGTATGGGAGGAGACTAGGCTTGAATATATGGCAAGTGTAAAGAAAGAATTTGAGAAGAGGAAGGAGAAATTGTGCAAAAAACGAAGGACCTATATTTCAATCGTTATGCTATGGACCCGTGTCCAGCATGCATGCTGGAACGGTACTGTTATCTCTTTTTTTTTTTTTTTTTAATTTCAGACCGCTTTGTTATAGACTTATAGGAGTATATGTTCATAATTTTATTACTATATGTTAATAACTGTGCATTCATAACTCCATAACTGTACGTTCATAACTCTATAACTGTACATTCATAACTCCACAACTGTACATTCATAACTCCATAATTGTACATTCATAATTTTCGAAGCTCTATGTTCACAATTTTAGAGCTCTATGTTCATAATTTTATCACTATATGTTCATAATTGTAAGTTCATAATGTTAGAGCTCTTTGTTCATAATTCGATCAATAACTATACATTCATAATTTCATACTGTAGATTCATAATCTCATAACTGTAGATTCATAACTCCATAACTGTAGATTCATAACTCCATAACTGTACATTCATAACTCCATAACTGTACATTCATAATCTTCGAAGCTCTATACTCACAATTTTAAAGCTCCATGGTCATAATTTTATCACTATATATGTTCATAATTGTAAGTTCATAATGTTAGAGCTCTGTGTTCATAATTTCATAATTGCATAACTGTACATTCATAACGGCATAAGTGTACATTCATAACGGCATAACTGTACATTCATAATCCAAAAAACAAATAACGTCGTTAACGCCGTTAACGGCAAAACGCGCGCAAATTTTTTTTTTAACTAAATGACGCGTTTTTTTTTTAAAAACGACGTCGTTTTGGGCGCGTGTCCACAATTCTTTGTGGACACGGGTCCAGGGCATAATTTGCCGTCAATTGTTATGTTGTAAAAGCATGGTGCACACGGTTGCAAAACGACGCTGTTTTTTTTTTTTTTTTTAAATTCCGTTTGGATTGTCATTAACGGCGTTAGGTGGTTTTCTTTCGTATTCAAACACTAGGATATATCCATAACTTCATAACTATATATCCAGAATTACATAACTATATATTCATAATTTCATAATTATATATTCATAATTTGACAACAGTACATTCAGAAATTAATAACTACACATTCATAATTGACCTTATCGATTCTGAATATATAGTTCATTCATTCTGAATATATAGTTAATTCATTATGAATATATAGTTCATTCATTCTGGATATATAGTTCACTAATTCTGGATATATAATTCATTAATTTTGAATATATAGTTCATTAATTCTGGATATATAATTCAAATTATGCACATCATAACGCCATTAACGGCAACCGAAAATAAATTATTTTTTTTAAAGTCAGATGCATAATTTTTAATCAAAACGACGTCGTTTTACAACCATGTGCACCACGGCATAATTTGTGGGGCCTTGTATTGAAGGCCGAATGGCCTGTGGTCGTTTAAGCCCGCAAATTATGCCCTGGAAACGTGTTCACCATTCATGGTGAACACGGGTCCAAACGGCGCCGTTTTTACGTTAAAACAAAAAATCGCTAATGTGGTGTTAACGGCGCACGTTTGGTCAGATTATGAATTTTCTGTTATGAGATTATGAATTTACTGTAAATTCATAATCTCATAACAGAAAATTCATAATTTCATAACAGAAAATTCATAATTTCATAACAGAAAATTCATAATTTCATAACAGAAAATTCATAATTTCATAACAGAAAATTCATAATTTCATAACAGAAAATTCATAATTTCATAACAGAAAATTCATAATTTCATAACAGAAAATTCATAATTTCATAACAGAAAATTCATAATTTCATAACAGAAAATTCATAATTTCATAACAGAAAATTCATAATTTCATAACAGAAAATTCATAATTTCATAACAGAAAATTCATAATTTCATAACAGAAAATTCATAATTTATGAATGTTGAAGAAGCTTGCGCTACGGAGGAGCAGTCATGGTTTCTGACGGGAATGTGTAGGCATGGTTCCAAAGTGAATGTGCAGGCATGGATTCATAATTTATGAATGTCCGAAATTATTGCTCACCTCAAATTAAAGTGAAACCGCGAAATGTGAAAATGAAGAAGAAAAATCACGCGATTAATTAAGGAAAAAAAAAAAAGATAACGGTGCACTAACACCGTTGGAACCGTGTTCATCATGGATGGTGAACACGATTCCATGGCATAACGATTGGTTTAAGCCCACCTGGGCGTGGAATGTTTAGAGTATGGGTTCATCACTCATGTATGATAAATAGTGGGCTTCATTCTTGAGTTGGAATAAAGGAAATGATATGGGCCGTTGTAGCCCATAGTGGGCCTGTGTTGATGCTGATTTGTGCCTCAGCAAAGTTGTCAAAAGATGATGCAGGTCAACCAGTTGATTGGACAGTATATAGAAGTCTGATTGGTAGTCTACTTTACTTGATCGTCAGTCGTCCAGATATCATGTTCAGTGTTGGCATGTGTGCCAGATATCAATCAGTCCCTAAAGAGTCACATTTAATAGCAGCAAAGAGAATTTTGAAGTATGTCAATGGTACGATTCAGTATGGGATATCGTACTCTAAGGAGAGTGAATTGAGTCTAAGTGCATACTGTGATGCTGATTGGGCAAGTAACATTGATGATAGGAAAAGTACATATGGTGGTTGTTTTTTTGTTGGGAAGAATTTGGTCTTATGGCTGAGTAAGAAACAGAACTCAATTTCCTTGAGCACTGCTGAAGCAGAGTATATAGCAGCTGGAGGATGTTGTACCCAACTTGTTTGGATGAAGCAGATGTTGCTGGATTATGGTCTCTCTCAATGATCTATGACACTTTATTGTGACAATATAAGTGCCATAAATATTTCAAAAAAATCCAGTCCAGCACTCAATGACTAAACATATTGACATAAGGCATCACTTCATCAGAGATTTGGTTGAAGAAAAAGAATTTGAGTTGGAAAATATTCAGACAGACAAGCAACTGGCAGACATACTGACAAAGCCTCTGGATGCAAATCGGTTTGAGATTCTCAGATCTGCTTTGGGGATCTGTCGAATGGATTGTTAAGGCAGACGGGTACGTCAGAAGAAGGGTTTTGAGTGTCACAATTTCGAATCACATCTCAAGATTCGATTTCCAAAAAAAAAACTCATTTTTCTCATATGGTTAAGTACATCCTTATTATACTAAACCTCCTTTAATTGCCTTTTTCAAAATTCAAATCCCTCCGTTTAATCCCTAAAATGAAGCTATAAAATTGCATCAATCACATCATAGCTTCATGAACCTTGTCAGCCGCATTGATTATCATCTATCTCACTCGAGATTATATCTTCTCAGCAAAGCTATTTCAAAATCCTCTGCTCTCTCTATCTAAAATCTCCCAAACCTCACTGCCTAGGGTTTACTTCTCTCTCTCTCTAAGAAACCAAACAGTTATGGCCAATGCGGTGAAAAATATGATTATCAAGCTCTGCAGAAAGGACCACACACCGGAGAATGCTCTAAAACATGTGAATACTCTTCTACAGCTGGCCATAAAGAGGAAACTGAAGTTGGATCATATTCTTCGAGATGAACTAATCGTCACAGTGATATCACACTATCCTGAGTTCTATGAGCACTGGTCAGATGAGGATACTACGACTCTAATGGTGATGGCATCTGAAGCAGATGATGACATTACTCCAGCCATCATTGATACACCGGAGGATGGAAACCGAGCTGGGGCGTTTCTGAAATACTTTGGGCAACTGGTTTTGGATTGGGAAGAGGTGTCTCAACGATAGGCCGCTACTCAACCTCTGTATCTGAAGGCAACCCAGGAAGAAGCACAAAGAAGACGAGCAGTTCTTCAAAACAGGTTAAACTCTTCTGATCTTCCTATTGAGATTTATCCTGATAAGCCTACTGAGACCCTGTATACTACTGTTGAGTCTAGTATACCATCCGTTTTGTCAGATAAAAATCCATCTTGTTCTGCTTCGGGTTCCTTAGAGTCATTAACTGTTACAAATATGATTGTTGATCCACCTGTTTTGTCTTCTGTTGAAGTATCTGAACCTAATAAATCAACTTCTGAGCCTGATAAATATGTTGATGTGTCTATCTCTGATAAAGTTGCCCCAACATCTGTTGGTATTGATGAGTCAAGACAAGCTGTGTTAACCTCTGATACTGAAATACCTGATTCTATTGTTCCTGATGACCCTGAGTCCACAATTCCAGATAAGACCTCTGTCGAATTTTGCCCGGTTGAAAATCCTCTTAAGGAGTCTGTTGTTCCCATCTCTGGACATTATGAGAATCCGCAGCCCTCTTATTCAAATGTTGGTATTCCTGTCTATACATCTTCCATTTTGGCTGAGAGTCCAGAACATATTCGCCACTTTGCGAATTTACCCACTGAATCAGTGTCTGAGCCTTACAAAGTGATAAAACCAAGATATGTTTCTTCCATGTCGACAGACAGTGATGATGAAAAGATTATGGCTGAAATATATGGTTTTAAGGTTCCACATTCTGAACAGAATGAGTCTCTATCAGTGGCAGAAACAGCTCACCCAGATTCCACAACTTTCAAAATCAGGGAGGTCAATAAACTTATGGCCTCGTCTACTGCACCTGGGTCTGAAACCAGCAATTCTGTGTCACCAAGTCCTACACAAAGTTTACCAGTCAGAGAAACTCGAAAATCCAAGAGAAAGGGAGTTCCAGAGAAAGTGGTTGTGGATATTGGTGATGAGCCTACAGAGTCTACACAGCTAGAAAAGAAAAGAAGATCCGTTGAGACTGAGAAAGCTGAAAGTGATCCTCTTGTCAGACAAGTGTTCAAGAACCTAAGATCATCTGTTAAAGGTAAAGGGACTGCAGTTGCTCTATCCACAAGAGGCAAGAAAATGAAGACGGTTACCAAGCCAAGGGGGAAAAGTGTTACCCTGGATGTCCCAAGCGTTCATATTGAAGTTCCGGAGAGTCCTTATACATCTATTTACAAGCCGAAGTTTGTCTCTGATGCTGCTCATGAAAAATGGCCTACGATGGTGAAAAGAGAGTTGATTGTATAGAGGTCAGTTGATGAAAATCAGCTGAATTCAGTGTGTGATGTGTTGCCCTTACTAAATGAAGTTGGGCTGCTGAAGACTGTGACGTCTGTTTGTGCCTATTCAAAGCTGCTCACGTATGAGTTCTACTGCAACTTGAACGAAGAAATTGATGATCTGACCAGCACGAGGTGTATGCAAATCTTCATTCGTGGAAATTGGTATGTGTTTGGGCCTGATGTGATCAACCAATACTATGGGTTGAAGGCAGTTGATGAAGATGAGATCAGTGACTAGGATCTGGTTGTTAAGACCCTCACTGGAGGAGTGGTGTCTGAATGACCGACGATTGATAATGATGCTCTGTCCAGTTCTGAATTCACTTATAAGTTTGTTATTCTTCACCGAATTGCATTGCACAACTGGCTGCCATCAGCACACTTTCATACAGGTCAGTAAGACTTTAGCTGGTCTTCTATTTCAGGTTGGAACCAAGATGACAGTTGACCTAGGGAAGTGGATCTTCAATCATTTTCTCACATTGATTCATCCAAGAGAGCAAAAGGTTAAGCTTCCTTAACCCAATCTTACTTATGGTGTGCTAACATCCCAGGGTCTGATTCCGATGCCTAGTGAGGTCATTACTCCCTTTCTGTTATATAATGTGGATCCACGTCTACTGACTGGCAAACACATCAAAGATGTTAGGCTTGTTGGTGCTTCAAGAAGCTCTTATGCTGATGTTGCTGATGTTACCCCCTACGATCGTGATTTGAAGTTGTCCTTACGATTGAAGGCCCGTGTGTCTGAACTGCAGACTGTCAGTTCTATTATCTCGAATCAGCTCAATATTGCTCGCACTGAACTGGCGACTGTTTTACTCCGGTTGAGCCTATATGAGTCTGCTGGTGGTGAAGCTCTCAAGTCTGACAGTGGATGTCTCTTTGCTGCTTAAGTGTCATTTGCCTATCATTTGCAAAAAGGGGAGTATTAATGTGTTGTTTTTGTCTGGTTGTTGGAAGAATCATCTGGCCATGTCTAGGCGTTTTTGTGAAGAAAGATGGTATGTTCTCTGTCCTTTCCAGCACGGGTTGTGTGCTGATGTTTTATTTCATGGTTGTAATAATCAAACAATATTTCTTTTGCTTTTTAACTGTTGCCTTTACTGGCCTTGTTTTATTTTCGTCTTGCTATCCTATGCTTAGTTATACTAACACAGAAATAATCAAACAATATTTCTTAGGCAACATGCATCTAGAAACACCAAAACCACACAAATTATTAATAAAACAGATTATACTAACACATAATTAATTATATACTTACACAGATTTTAAATAGCATCATTAACAATCTAGCAAAAAAAAAAAGATTAAATTCATACAATAGTAACACATTCAGGTTTAACAGAGTATAATCTTAACTATAATATAGTCATATGATTTGAAGAGCAATTATTGTAACAATAATTGCTCACCAAACCATATGTTAATACAAGCAATTATTGTAATACCCTCGGTAAATAAGTACATTTTATATAAGTATATATGTGTACGAGAAACCATAAGTACATTTTATATAAGTATATATGTGTACGAGAAACCAAAAGGACACCAGCTCATATCTACCATCATTTCATGCATTTCTTACGCCATTTCCTTAGTCTTTTTCACTAAATAACATGAACTCATATTTTTTTTTAAAGAATGCTACCGATTATATTACAATGTAATATCTGTTTATACATATTTTTTCAATTTATGTTGGTTTTGGAATGAACAACATAACAACAACAACAACAATAATAATAAGATAATTTTTTATTTTTTTTTTTTGAAACATAGGGAGGGCTAAGCCCAAGATTTACAGCAGAAAACAACTAGGGCGCCCCACGACTATGGCGGGCTCCGACCCTATCATCCCTCAACAATAGATGGGTGGTCCTCAAGGACCCGAGTCCCTAGCTCATGAGCCAGAGCGGCCGTCGCGAACTTGTCCGCGACCTATTAAGAAGATAATATTAGAGACCCTATAATTGTCATTCACTTATTGATGACGTGCTTGAATTTGTAAATTTCTTATTAAGTTAAGGTGGAGTTATTGAATTCACCAGTAATGTATGAATATAAATATTTTTTTTGTTAACATGAGCGTGCTAATTGTTGGGGTGAGAAGCATTTTTCTAATAATAATAATAATAATAACAATAATAATAATAATAATAATAATAATATATAAGCACTAAGCATAGATGATAATGCAACGCCATAGATATTGCATGTGTCTAATTTGGAATTACCAATCATTATATCATGAAATATAAGATAGATTGGAAGAATGAAATATAAGATATAATTTGCATGGGCAGCTCAACTGGTCACAAAGGTGAAACTTTAGAAAAATGACCAGGGATTGAGTTTCACCAGCGATAGTGTGGGAGCAGAAGTGAGAGGGGTTTCTTATGTGCAATGAGCATCGGTCTAGACATAAAATATATTACTATAAAGTACTCCATATATTTTTAACACACTAAAGATTTATTTTTTAAAATTACATTATTTGTGTATGAATGAATGTACATTATTTTTATATTATTAAATAATATACTTGAAATATATTAAAGATGAACATTTATTAATGGTTCCCAATATAATTTGTCGGTACGCATACTATATATGGAAACATATTGTAATGAGTAATGACGCGACGATGGTAATTATACATTGATATGGATGGCCTTGATGATGTCTTAGATCTGTCAACTCAATTAAACATCGTAGATTGAATTTTACGTTCGGCCCTAATCAATTTGAAGACTATGATAAGCCAACAATATAAAGCTGATACATACAATAACTTTATTATTTTTCTTACAATAAAGCTGATACATACATTGATATGGATGGCCTTGATCATGTGTTTGATTTTAGTTTGGAACTCCTCATATAAGTATGTAAATGGGTAGTAGTATTCTAACAGTTGAACAACAAATTAACAGCAAACAAATTAAAAACAGTTTAAAAGCTAATGAAGTTTATTGTAATCAACCAACCAGTAAGCTCATTAGTTTAACTTCAATCAATGCTTGCTGATCATCAAAGATTTAAGCCAATTGTTTCCTCATAGAATCTTCCAGTCATATGCCCAATGAAAACCATTCTACATCCCCAGTGAGTATTATTTCCTTCGATCTTCAACATGCTGAAATATTTTTAAGGAAAATAAGAATTCAATGTCCAATTTTGCAGAGTAGCAGGCAGAAATTCCTACGAATGGTTCACTGTTGACTGCTGAGATTGAATTGATAGTCAATGGCATGTAAGCTAATTTTTAATACACAGATTTGATATGGCTTATTTTTTATGGGAATTCAAGCTGTGTTGTATTCATTAACTCTCTTCTGCCTAAGATTTTGCAAGCCTTATTTCTTTGAAAGATTCATGTCTAATGTGTCAGTTGAAAAATCAGTTCAAGCAGCTTTTACATAATAAATCTTTATCCTTATAATTCCTTCTACGAATAGAAGCATGCTGTTTATGTATTTTTCAACTTCCTATCTAAAGAATCTCCCAGCAATTTTCATTAATACAGATATAATCGAGTACTTTTTATAGGCAATTTCAAAAACTCTAGACAAATGCAATCAGCAGTTGATTAATAGACAACCTCTTAGAGAAGGATGATCGGTGGAACTTAGAGCATTCGTAAACCCATTTCGAAATCAAAACATTTTGCAGCCCGATCTCCTCTTCTTCTTGAAGTTTTGTCTTCGTATAAAGAACAAAAAGATAATCAAGTACGGTATGGAAAATAATAAAGTAAATACCCACTTTCCTTCAATGGCGAACCAGAACAAACTGTTGAAGTTGTAAGGTAGGCAGAAAAAGAATATCATAGTGGACTTTCCAGCTCTAGCTTTAGAATGGCGGAAATGGAAGTTTCTGGAAAGCGAAGATAGACGAGGGAGAACACAGGCAGATCGGGTGGAGAGAGAGATGATTTATTTTTTATTATATGTATATTCGTATGTTATTATCAAACAAATTTTCTTATTTTTTTGAATTTAAAATATTTTACATGTATTTTTATTTTATTTGTTATTTTTATTATTGACATAGTGGTAATTAATAATGCATTATAAATTATTTTTTTTAATGCTATTGACTCTATTATAATAATTTATTGGTTCTAAATTTTATTTGTTTCAGAAAAAAATATAAATACAAATCAAATATCTACTGACTGATAGTATTGTTTAAAAATCAAAAAATATGTTGTATTAAGAATAAAAAAAATACAAAAAATAATTTGATAAGCCAACAACCTTATTATCTTTCATATGTAATCTTGGTGAAGTGATTTTGAAACATATCATATTTAGAATCAGAAAATCATGATTTTTTTTCTACCGTCGGATATGGTTAAGGTGGGAATTATGTGTATGTGTTTGTTATTTTAACCCCTTTCAAGTTTCAACAATATATCTATTTAAATTGCAGGCGGTGCATCACATGGATAAAAATTCGGGTGCACCTGAAATGTTTCTAATCAAATTCATATGTTGTATAAATACACTTTCTTTTTGAAATTGCATAAAAACCAATAATAACAATAATAATAATTATCATCATCTTAATCTTAATTATAATAATAATAATAAGATATGATTTTGAACCGTGCATAGCACGGGATAAATACTCGTTTATATTTAGTAATACAAACTTTAAATATAAGTATTTAACAAAACAAAAAATTACATATAAAATAATTAAAGGATATATTTAGAATTATCAAAAAAAGCAAGGACAAAATGGTAAGTTTCTCTTCCTTTTATATTTGGCGCAGATGAACCGTGTTGCACTGTTCATTATCGTCAAAAAAAATAGCGAAATAGCGTAATGGCGCTGCATATTGGAGAACCAAAATTTGGCAAAATGGTGAGATAACGATAGAATTTGCAGTCGATGGAGTTGCTCTAAATCTTAACAGTATAAATACCCCCTTACCTCTATGATCTTGTTCATGAATGGTATATATATGAAAAAAGCTAATCACATTCTCATAGCTCTCTCATCCGTACTGTTCCTCTTCTACTTCATTTTTTTTTTTGGGTAAAAACGGAGGGAATACCCAAGAATCATAAGTGTCTACTGAAAGTTGCTCCTAGTATGTCTTGCTTGAGAAGATCTTCTATCTCGGGAGGAGCTTCCTTGAGCACTCGGCAACCCACTGGATTTGCAAAGGCTGCCTTCGATAGAAAATCAGCCACCATCACTAATACAAAAAATATCAATAAAATCGACTAATTCGCGTCCAAAGTCTAAAGTATAATGTGGTGGCATTTTTGTAATTAAAATGTCACTATATAAATAATTTTTTTTTAAAAAAAAATTTTAAAACAATATTGGCCGCCAAAGCTCTATACTTTGGACGATACTAAAAGTCTTCTATTATTCGCGTCCAAAGCTCAGTACTTTGGACGCGAGTAATAATAAATCGCGTCCAGAGTGGCCACTTTGGACGCAATTTATTTATTTTTTATTATCCTAAAAGCCCTAGCTAGAGATCAGATCGACATCGCCATCATCTCCATCAGCCGCTTCGATCTTCATCCATCAGCAGCTTCCATCGCCGTCCATCATTCTCCATCGTCCCCGCCGTCCGACGCCGCCCATCAGTCTCCATCGTCCCTGCCGTCCACGCTCTCCATCTTTCCGTCCATCGCCATCCCGTCGTCCATCGCCGATCTACGTCCCCGCCGCTGCCGCCCAAGGTCGCCGCCGCCGCCGCTGTACGCTCGCCAAAAAGGTAAGAATTAAAATTTTAAATTCAGTAATTATTTAAATTATATATATGAAGTGTCTGTCTATCATCCCACCAGCTTGCAGATTGAGAAATTCTTAACCTGTGATCCATACTCAAGAGGGTATATCTGTCTCTTTGTCTGCTGACTGTATTAACTGTATACATTATAGCACTATTGATCAAATTTTTTATACTGTGTCTTTGTCTGCACAGTCTTTCTGCCAATGGCAAGCGAACGTTGTTTGTTGATCTTGATTGTGATAATTTAAAGCCTGAAAGATGGGATAGGTCAATAGGAATGAGAAACCAAATCTGCTTTCCAGGTCTGATATCAGTATATATGAGCTGCACATGAGATTTCAGGTCAATATCATTTAATTAAGAAACTCTTTTCTAGAAGTCATTTAAAAAGTGTAAGGACAAGTTGAACCTTTTCTGAAGGAATTCTTCTTATGGAGAGGTTTTTCTATAATTGCTTAAAACTACTATTCTAGGTAATGATAATGTGCTAGAAACTAATCATAAGTGTGATGTATCCTACTTGCCATACAATTTTTATCCTTTGCTCCTTCAACGTGTATACATATGAGCCTTCTTAGAAAATACGGAGTAGCTTTTTAAGTAGCTTATGCTTATCTTGCTAAGCCACAAAATTTATCTCAAAATATAATTACTTTCCTCTTCTTTTAAGTTAAGAGTTTGGTCATAGGAAGTTATTAGATATTCAGTTTTAAAATTGAATATTTGCATATAATGATAACTCTTATTTTAAGGATTTGTAATTGTGAGAACTTTTATAGGACATGTCCCTACTTATAGGGTACCACTCGATCAAATTAGTTGGTTTTTACAAACTTCAATAACTAAACTAATCTGGTCTGTGAGTATAGCTAGTTGCAGCATGATTGAGGATATGGACCCATGGTGATTTTTGCAGCCCCACTCTAAAGCTTTTGTGGAGGATTGGGTTGATTCTATCTTGGAAAGTGATGCCTCATGGTTGTAGTTGGTTTATTGTGATGAGAGGTGCATGGGAACTGGAATTTGAATGCTAGTGAAGGAGTACTGAAGCTGGAGCTTAATTGCTTAGACTCCTGGTTTTAATGAAGGCCGAATGGCCTGTTTATTCTGGGAAAATCTCGGAGGCATAAGGTTGGTCCACCGAGCTTGGTGGACCAATGGAGCTTGAAGTATATTGGAGGGGCCTGGTCATAATGCAAGGCCTTTTGAAAAAAAAAAATGATTGAAAGTTTCCAAGCAAGATTGGCATGGTAGTGTATTTACAATAGTTTGAGCCTCTTGTCATTCTATTTCAGGTATGTTGTGATTGATCTCTCAGGAGGTCCCTGTACTTATGGAAAGATTGAAGGTGGAAGGTGGCTTAGTTTATTACCTTGCAGATTGGTTTAATGCAATTTCCTGTGACATATATGGCCACATTACAGACAATCACTCTAACCATGTCATCCTTGCTTTGCATATAGGAGTATCTTCTGTTCATTTTCAAAATATAGCATCATCTAATTTGGCAGCCATGACTTTGCTAGGTATTTGCTTCAGGAATTTATTTAGTATCTGTGGTTCAACATGTAATGATTAACTTGCTTATCGGTCTTTATGTAAAATTAACTTCCGTGTGCACTAATATAAACTTATTATCATTGGTTGTCAGGATCAAAGTGAAGCAAGTTATCTCTTTTCTTAGAGGACTTCTTTCTTCATTTCACTTGAAATGCAGAAAACCAAATTTTGTTCAAGGTTTGGAGGAAGCAAAAATGTAAGCTTAATTTTGAACATTGACTTTTGTCATGAGACTTAATTTGCCTGTTGTATAATTGTGTGCAATGTCTCGCTGCTTTCCATTTCCACCACCGGGATATGAAAACAAGGCTAGATCAGAAGATGCAGACTTGCTAAAAGAGGTTTGTAAAATACTGTTATCATGGCATCTCTTACTTGCATAGTTCCATGAACTTATAACAATACTATGAGAGGTAACTTTTGGACAATTTGACTGGTTCTTTTGGGCAGCAAAAAATGTTTATGAAGGGTTCTTTTGATTTATATGATCTCTGGGAACATGGGATGCATAACTTAGTTTATTGCTTTCTTGTCCTTAGCAGTTAGCTCTATTGAATGCATATGGGAGAAAGACAGATAGTGCAATACTCATCCTTTCTTTAGCATATATCCAGAATATCAGACAATGACGTAATTGTAACGTTATGAATTCATGACACAGATATAATTAATGTCTGTTAACCGTACCTGTATTTTCAAGTTGGATGTGATTTCCGTGATTCATGAATGTAGTGCATATTGGTCAATCTCTGTTATAAGTGTAGTGCATATTGGTCAATCTCTGTTATAAGGATTTTTTATGCAGAGACAATCTTATAGCACTGTGATTTGGCAGTAATGTTATTTAGTCCTTTGAGTAAAAACCATTTTCAGTACTTCTCTAAGGAGGAAGTTTTCAACATGGCTTTTGAAGGCACTAGAGTTGTACATTTTAATATGGTTGCATTTATTTGATTAATTGTGTGCAGATCTTTGAACTAAACGGATCTTCTCTTTTTATCTCTTTCATTTGTTGGTTTTTGTAGCTGGTGTGAACCCTCCAACCATGAAAGATTTGGATGCCTTACTTGCGTTAAGTGCTTCAACCAGAATTCTAATGGTTCACTAACAGAAAACATACCACAAACAATTGGCCGGTAGAATCAGAACCCGTTTGTTCCCGTTGAACAGGCTGAAGGATATCAGGTCACAAGGCAGAGATGGTGATTTTTGAAGCAGCTAGAGCAATTACAGAATTGAGTGGTGTCAGTAGTCGGGAATTGACTCCTGCAATTACTGTGCTATAACTCTTTTTAAGCTCTTCCAAGCCAGTTCTTAGGTTTGCTGCTGTCCGAACTTTGAATAAGGTGAGTCATTGTGCCATAATTTATTTATTTTTCTCTTAAATAGTGTTAACTTGGTGTTGCAGGTTTTAAATCTTACCTTTATTCATCCACTAGAGTGGAGAAGATGGACAAGGTTATCATCTTTACCTGGATAATCTTGTAGAGGATTTATCTTTTCCTATGTTGCTTTTGTTTATGAGAGATTGAGAGGGAGAGAACTGCTTATGTTATACTGTTCATGCAGATAGCATTGGTATAGTTGATGAAGCAATCACATTCTATAGAGCCAATGTCTTCTTCAAAAACTTTGATATTCAAAGTTCAGCAGATAAGCTCCTTATCTATTTGACATTATACATAAGGAGTTGAAATCATGGTTAATTTATTATTGAGTTTTCATGGAATTGATGGAAATGGTTTTACTTGTTTGAATGAGCTCTATAAGTCTGTCAATGGACTTTGTATCTCGCAACTGTTAGATGATGGAGTCATTTTGGCAGTTGAGCTCATCTTGCTCTTTTTTTTTTTTTTGAATTGTTTAGTTTGAGAACTAATCTAGCTGACTGCTCTGTTTAAAATGAGTTTAACCATTTCCTCCAAACTAATTATCTGTTTATCAGGATGAAGCATAGAAATGGTAAAGACTTTGTTGCTTCAATTATGCCTTTGTTTTCAGTTTAATGTTTGTCAAGGTCAATTTTTTTTTTTTTTTTTTATAGTATCAAGAAATATCATCTGTTTAGTCCTTTTTAATCATTCTGACAAATTGACATGATTTTATTGATTCATTTGCTTCTTCACTATGTTGTCTTAGTATCAAGAAATATCATATGTTTAGTCCTTTTCAATCATTCTGACAAATTGACATGATTTTATTGATTCATTTGCTTCTTCACTATGTTGTCTTATTTTGTGTCTGATGCATGTTTTCATTCCTTTTCTCTTATCAGGTTTAGGGCAAAAGGCTTAGTCAACAGGAGAAGATGGCGAGGTATTTATTGTGATCACTATTCATAGAACTATGAATGTTTATCTTCTTTTGGTGTGTCTGTGTCTTGAATGGCTACTCTAGCCAATTAGGAAGTCATTATAATTTTATTTTAATTGTTAATATTTAGAATTTGTAATTTATTTGTAGTAAAATGTTATTCGAATTGAAATTTTAGATTGGTGTGTTTTGGTTGATAGAATTGGTGTGTAGTATACATCTTAAATTGATTAATGTTGAAATATATTATTTGATAGTTATGCTGGGATGTACAGGAAAATATTGGTAGTTTTATAAAAAAAAATATATTTTTTTAAAAAAAAAACTTTTTACTATACGCGTCCAAAGTTCAGGAACTTTGGACGCGTATAGTATATATTTTTTTAAATAAATAAACACTATACGCGTCCAAAGTTCACGAACTTTGGACGCGAATTATCATTTTTCGCGTCCAAAGTAACTTTGGACGCTGATTGTATATACAATCAGCGTCCCCGACATCTGCGTCCCAGCTACTTTGGATGCGAATTATGTTTTACTTTGGACGCGAATGACTATTTCTGTACTAGTGCATGTTTCCCTCACGTAGCACATGCACTGCACGTGCGGAATACCCTCGACTTCCCTCAAGCACCTCCATATGATGTTGCACACTTTGGTACCTGTCTTTTGACTCCTGTGTATCCTGTCAATGTGCTGCTTGGAGTCACTTTCTACCAAGAGCTTTTCTATGCCTTCTTGCTGTGCCAAGCGAAGACCGTGGAACACTCCCCAAGCTTCCGCTTCGAGCACATGACACCGCCCAATGTTGGAAGAAAAACCAGCAGACCAAACTCCGGCTTCATCTCGGATCAGGCCGCCACATCCAGCCGCCCCTTGTCCCTTGCAACTACCATCAATGTTTAGTTTGTGCCATCCGCTGTCCGGTTTCTTCCATCCAACCTGCTCATTGGCCGTCTGCATGGCCCCAGTCCCCGGGTGTAGACGTTTGTTGAAAGCCCCCTTGACTTCCACGTCGTACCTTGCGAGCCACTCGAGTTTTTCCTGCATCCTCAGAGAACGGTTATTAAAAACCCCTTCATTTCTCCAGCGCCATATCCACCACATCCGCGCCCCAAAACGAGCCTTCCAATCTTCGTCAAAACCATTTCTTATATTACCGTCAAGGTTAGTTTCTACTTCATAATATTATTATTATTAATTTATTATTAAATTCACAACAACTTGCAATTTGTTATTTTACATTTTATTAAATAATTTTTTAATATTATTTTTTGATTAGGTGTTTTGTGGAATATGATTTTTTTAAATTAAACGATAGCAGTCCAGACCACAATCGTTATGCTATGGATCCGTGTCCAGCATACAGTGTGGACACGGTAACGGTACTGTTAGTGGCACCGTTATCTTCCACTTTTTTTTAAAAAAATAAAATTCAGACCGCTTCGTTATAGGAGCATATGTTCATAATTTTATCACTATATGTTCATAATGTCAGAGTTCTGTGTTCATAATTTCATAACTGTACATTCATTCATAATTCCATAACTGTACATTCATAATTCCGTAATTGTACATTCATAATTCAATAACTGTAAATTCATAATTTTCGAAACTCTATGTTCACAATTTTAGAGCTCTATGTTCATAATTTTTTCACTATATGTTCATAATTGTAAGTTCATAATGTCAGAGAGCTCTGTGTTCATAATTCAATAACTGTACATTCATAATTTCATCACTGTACATTCATAATCCCATAACTGTACATTCATAATCCCATAACTGTACATTCATAACTCTATAACTGTACATTCATAATTTTCGAAGCTCTATGTTCACAATTTTAGAGCTCTACTAGTATTTCACCCCGTGCGATGCACGGACATAAAATTCTAAATATTGATTTTATGTTAAGAAATTGAAAGTAATTATGTTTGTTATTATAGTTGCAATATACACAATTTTTTTGAAATTGGAAGCATTTCTAAATTTAAAAAATGGTTACATATATAGAAAACAATAATAACATTGTGGTATGACATTGAACTGCTACATACAACTGTCCATAGTTAAACACCGATTTCTTTAATAGTAGTCCCACATGAGATAAAGTTTGTCCCTAATTCTTGTTTATTGTCATAGCATATGACAACATTATTGGAAATTACCTCCTCTCGGGTTTAAAACGGTAGTCTTTGGTCAGAATGAGTCAATCCCAATCATGGTATTACATCCCTTTCGGTTAGATTCAACATCCACCACCACTTTGTTGTATATGAGTAATTTTTCAACAGTTAATTTAGAAAACAGTGATTCATGTTTATAGCTTTAAAGCTTTTTTATCGTACGCAATTCTTCGTACAACAACTAATTACCTAAATAGTATTCATGACTTTCCACTGGCATTGGCATTGGTAGATAATCACTTACAGGCTTGTTCCAAGCATTCAACAACTTCTCCACTTTCATGAGTGCACAATTTTTCTTCTGTTCGTCATTGAGCATCAAATCTATATAATTTTGAAACAAATGAGTGTAATAGATATAGGAAAAAACTAAATGTAATTAAATGTTTTGAAAAAGAATTTTTTACTTGGATTACTTGTATTTCTTTTAGCACAGACTATAAATATTTTAAAGTTACTGTTAAAAAAAAATATACATTTTTTTTAAATAGATTATGTATATTTTAATATGAAATCTTATTAAGAAATAATTGTGTTATTATTTTAATACCAATTAGACCAAAATTATTTTAATGCTACGACTCAAAATTTCATCTATATCCAAATATTATTTTTCCTTTGTCCTCATTACCCGTTCTTCTCGCCTCTCTCTCTAATTGGTCCCCCCTCCTCCCCCCCCCCCCCCCCTTCTCTCTCCCTCTATCCAGGAACTTCACTCTATTAGCCTGTAACTTCCATTGCACAATTTTGCGGAAAAAAAAAAAAAGGTTCTATTTTTAAACTACAATACACACTATCTATTATAGAAATAGAGCTCCAAAAGTATTAACAGCCACAAATCTGAGAAAAATCCAGAAAATAAACACTATAGATATGTTAAGTAATCCCATCTTATATATATTTTCCCTTTTCTCTTTAAAAATATTTGTCTTCATCCATTCCATCACGTAAATATCTTTACAGATCTACATATTTTTTAGCGTTTCTACAGGGTTATTTGTCATTTCAAAGTCTGACAATTATATTTTGCAAAAAAAAAAAAAAAAAAAAAAAGGGAAAAAGATTTAATTTGAAAAAAATGACCCTTTAATCTCCGTAAGAAATATGTTAAACAAAAAATGTTTAAATCTTTTATTTTAAAAAAATAGACTATTTAAAAATTAAAAGTATAATATTTATGTTTGAGACTAAGGTTCGAACCTTAGTGGCGGTAATGTGGGAATTATGTTTAAAGTGGGCAGTTTCTTTATAAAATGAGGACTTTCAAAAAAAAAAAATTATGTTTTCCCAAATAAATAATGATTTAATTTTCCCCATATTTATGATATAATTTGAAAAAATTGGCCCTTGAATTCTTAAACTTTTCCTTTTAATTTCCATGAGAAATCTGTTAAACAAAAAAATAAATTAACCTTTTATTTGGAAAATATATATCATTTAAAAAATTGTTATATTTAAACAAAGATTTTTAATTTTTTTTTTTCATAAGAGAAAAAACTGTTAACTCTTTTATATTTGAAAATATTGAAAATTTTACCGTTAAATAAGTATATTTTGCAACAAAAAAATAATAATTTAATAAAGGAATAAGGGTCAAATAGGCCATCGAACTCACCCAATAGTGCAATTAGGCCACCGAACTTTAAAAAGCTACAATTGGGTCCCTGAACTAACCAATTCTATTCAATTAGTCCAATTTATAGATTTTGGAGGTTGTTAACAGGTCACCCCTAATTTATAATATTTTTAAAAAATTATTATTTAAAATTATTATTTAAAAAAAAAAAAAAAAAAAAAAAAAAAAAAAAAAAAAAAAAAGAGAAGAAGAAGAAGAAGAAGAAGATATCGTCTTCGCCGGAGACGAAGAAACCTTCTTTGTCTCCGGCCATGGAGACGGAGTTAACTTCTTCGTCTCTGGCCAGAGACGAAGAAGGTTCCTTCGTCTCCGGCCAGAGACGAAGAAGTCTTCGTCTCCATGGCTGGAGGCCATGGAGACGAAGAAACTCTTCGTCTCCGGCCATGGAGACGAAGATATTTTTCGTCTCCGGCTATGGAGACGAAGAAGGTTTCTTCGCCTCCGGCGAGTCGATCTGGTTCTTTTTTTTTTAATTATTAATATTAAATAATTATTTTAAATAATAATTAAAGAAAATTTGAAAAGGGGTGACCTGCTAACAACTTGAAAACCCTATAAATTAGACTAATTGAATAGAATTCGTTAGTTCAGGGATCCAATTATAACTTTTTAAAGTTCGGTGGCCTAATTGCATTATTGGGTGCAGTTCGACGACCTATTTGACCCTTACTCCTTTAATAAATGTCATTATTGCAAAATATTTCAATATAGATAGTAGCATTTCAGATCCGAACAAAGAAGAAATCATTTAAAATTGATCTGGAATGTAAAATGGAAAAATATAAAAATCATTTAAAATTGCAGATCTAGAATGTAAAATGGAAAAATATAAAAATCATTAGTTACAGCTTAGATCTACCAAAATTTAAGTAACACTCGAAGATTTGATTGCATGCAGTGTTAATCAAAGTTAGAAAACAACTGATTACAAATACTCATGAAGATTAAACCGAACTACAATTTTACCAAGAATTTGAGAATGATAAACACCGGCCACTATACTTAGTATACAGGGACGGAGGCAGGAATGGATAGTGCGGGGGGCCAATCACCGTTCAAAGTACTAAATCAAATATATTGATATCTATTTAACATATTTCAAAATAATTATTATATTACAAATTTACTAAAGTTTAAAATAGATTATTTATAATTGAATATATATTAAATTATTTTGCAATATGCTTTCTAATGTACATTGCTTTGTACGATTGAAAGAATAAAAACATTCTGGCATGTTTTAAAAGAGTATTGATTATTTATTGAAAACATAATAGTAATTTTTTTATCAAATATAAATACTACAT
This sequence comes from Ipomoea nil, assembly GCF_001879475.1. Lineage (NCBI taxonomy): Eukaryota > Viridiplantae > Streptophyta > Magnoliopsida > Solanales > Convolvulaceae > Ipomoea > Ipomoea nil. The sequence goes on from NW_017617471.1 coordinate 7,486,117, forward strand.
AATAGCAATTATTTTCTCAAATATAAATACTACAAATTTTTTACATTAATATGCATGTTAAATTAAATATAAAATTTACCACATAACTACAAATCTACATAATTAACCAAATAAATATACCCATTATTTAGAATCAAACAAAACAACTGTTTAAAATTTAAAAAATATATATAATATAAAACAAAAATTAACCAAACAAGTAGTTAGAAAAAATTCAAAAATTAACTTGAAAAATATGCATAAATTTTAATAATGAGAAATTATCTTGTTATAGCGTATATGAGGTATATATGTATGATTCTAGAGAGAGAAACTAGTAAGTAGATTAAATTTTAAAGTTTGAATGTGAGTGGACAATATGGAGAAAACATAATTTGAAATAGGAGAAATATGAGAGAACTGGAGAAGTTGAGAATATATGTGAAGAAGTTTATAGCTTAACTTGCATTGTAAGATTAATTTAAGTGGGAGGGGGGCCAAATATTTTAATTTGATATTCTATATAATATTTTTGTAAAATTTAATATTACATTTTTTTAGTATATTAAAAAAATTAGGGGTGGGTGAGGGGGGCCAAGGCCCCCCATGAGATACACTTGCATCCGTCCCTGTTAGTATATATATATATAGCTTAATTCCAGGCTGAAGAATAAAAACCGAAACCTTCTCTTCTGCAACTTCACATTTAAGAAAATAATAATAATAATAATAACAGACTATGACTCAAACACGTCTGGGTGATATAAGATTAACAAGATCCATCTATGAAATGGAGTAAAATAGGAAGATTAGTGCACTTTCCACATCTAAAGTTGATGAAGAATTGAAAATTTCTGGAGCTTTAGAGAAATGTAGAAGGAAATGTGAAAGGCACGTGTAGAGATAGACAGAGCAGGGCCGGGTATATTTGATGGGCTGATGGGTTGTCCATTTTGATCAAATTCAACTTAGAATGAAACCTTGGTAATATAAGGCTCATATGTATATATTTATTCATTCTTAATTGTAAGATGTTTAGTGACTATTTATATCGTACATTACGGCGCACATAGCAATGTGCGCTTAAGCACAAAACGCTATCGTTTCAATTGCTGTTAACGGAGATTGACGTAACCGACGCCACTTCGTCCGTCCAAACCCTGTTATGTGTATTCAGTTAAAAGTTTATGTGTATTGTGTTTAAAGTTTATGTGTATCCTGTTAAAAGTTTATGTGTATTATATTATGTATTATGTTAGATTATGTGTATTCTGTTATGAGTTTACGTATATTTGAAATAGAGAATTTTTTGTTGAACAATGCACCAAAACGACGTCGTTTTGGTAGAGCGGGGCACACGATATAACGACTGATGTTTAGTATTATCTTTTAGAAAATTGTTATTCTATATTTAAAATTGTACCTTAAAAACATGTCAACGATGTATTTATGGTGTTTTTCAAGGTTTACTATCTATTCCATTGAGCATGAATCACTTTGTAAGCAATGGCTTTATTTATTTATGTATTCATTCTTTTTGAAACTAATTGGTAAATGCTCAAAGGATTTTAGAAATTATAAGTTGTCAATAATTTTTTAGATTGTCACTGTAATAGTTGGTGATCTTGATTCAAACATTGGCAAGGGTGATATCGTGGTTGAGGCAACGTTAGAAAAACTTAAACGAATACGTGAATTGAACTCTGCATACTCGCCTTTGCAATATCCAATTTTGTATCCATATGAAGAGGATGGATATAGGTAGCATATCCAGTTTTCTGGTATTGGGGTATAACAAAATGGTGCGAGAAGTCAAGTATCCCCTAGAGAGTATTTATCATTTCGTGCCTGGGATTAACACTGCTAGATGACAATATTAAGCAAAATAGACTGAAGCTCAACAAAAGTATTATGCATTATTAGAAATAGAAAGGATGTTTTCAACTATGGAAAAGAGTTTAAGAGACTTTCCATCCATGCTATTACCAGATGAAAATATTGTTTCTTTCTCTTCAAATCGGTTGGTACAGGAGGAATTGTCATATGACCGTGATGCTCAAAAGAAAGATAACGAACTTTTGGTAAGCTAACTAACAGATGAAGTAATAAGTACGACTAAAAATGTTGTTTATTGGAAAGTTTTCAATCATTTGTAAAAAATTGTTATTACTAAATCCTTATTCATTAATTAATTTGTAATACTTACAAGTTTAAATTGTTTTCATTATTATAATTAACAATTTAGGATATATTATTGTTTTATTCTGTTTTATTTATTGAATCAAGTTCGCGGTCCTACAACTCTACAAGTTATTCTAATATAAAAATAATGGGAAAAGGGTCAAATAGGCCCTCGAATTTTAGCTTAAAAGTCAATTAAGTCCCTAAATTTTTTAAAGGTGCAATTACACCAATCAACAATTCATTTAGGTGCAATGAAGCCCAAAAATAAGTTAATGACATGCTATCACAGGTCATTAAGGTTCAAGCCACCTTCCGGCGAATTTTCCGGCAAAAAAAAAAAAAAAAAAAAAAAAAAAAAAAAGTGACCAGCAACTGACCCAGATTTTCCAAAAATTTCGCTGGTCACTTTTTTACCAGAAATTTCGCCGGTCATTTTTTTTTTTTTTTCCTAAAAATTCGCCGAAAGGTAGCCTGAACCCTAATGACATGTTATAGCAGGTCATTAATTTATTTTTGGGCTTCATTGCACTTAAATAAATTGTTGATGGGTGTTATTGCACATTTAAAAATTTTAGGGGCCTAATTGACTTTTAAGCTAAAGTTTGAGGGCCTATTTGACCCTTTTCGCAAAAATAATTGATGGTGTACATTATAATATTTTTAGAGATACGTGTTACGTTAAAGTGTTAGTTAATGATGACATAGAATATGTTGATGCAATATAATAAGCAAGTCAATAGGTGGTAGGATGTAATTTGAGGAGAACTCCATTACAAAACCATAGATTATCTAGGAAGGTCTGTGGAACCATCTGTTTGAGGATGCACAATTCAAGCTTCAACAATAATTGCGAATCTCATATTTTTGGGATAAATTTCTTACAGCTTTTATTCAAATATAAAAGATTGCATTTGATGTTAATATATAAAAATATTTGGAGGAACAAAGGTCTTAATTCTCCAGAATGACACTAACACCGTCAGATTCAAGATTGCCTTTAAAATTCCAAATAAAGCAATTTCCTTTGATGCTATCTTATGCTATGACAATAAACAAAAGTCAAGGATAAACACTGTCAAAACTCAAAAGTGAGATTGCGGTTGAAAAGGACTATCTTTAATTATAGTCAAATGTACGTAGCTGTTTCAAGAGTTAGTAACACAAAGGATTCAAAAAATTTGATTTGTGGCGAAAATGTAACATTTCTAAGTACGACTAAAAATGTTGTGTACAAAGAAGTTTTCAACAATGTGTAATAAAATTTAAAAGTTTATTATTTCAAATTTATTAGGTTTTCAAACTGTATATTTTCCATCTGATTATATTACACTATATATTCTATATACTGTATATATATTATACTATACAATATCCGTGCATTGCACGGTGCAACTACTAGTATCTATTATAGAAATGGAGCTCCAAAAGTATTAACAGCCACAAATCTGAGAAAGTTCCAGAAGATAAACACTATAGATATGTTGAGTAATCCCATCCTATATATATTTTCCCTTTTCTCTTTAAAAATATTTGTCTTCATCCATTCCATCACGTAAATATCTTTATAGATCTACATATTCTTTAACGTTTCTACAGGGTTATTTATCATTTTAAAGTCTGACAATTATATTTTGCAAAAAAAAAAAAAAAAAGATTTAATTTGAAAAAAATAACCCTTTAATTTCCGTAAGAAATATGTTAAACAAAAAATGTTTAAATCTTTTATTTAAAAAATAGACTATTTAAAAATTAAAAGTATAATATTTATGTTTTCCCAAATAAATAATGATTTAATTTTTTTCCATATTTATGATATAATTTGAAAAAAATTGGCCCTTGAATTTTTAAACTTTTCCTTTTAATTTCCATGAGAAATCAGTTAAACAAAAAAATAAATTAACCTTTTATTTGAAAGAATATATATCCTTTAAAAAATTGTTATATTTAAACAAAGATTTTTCAATTTTTTTTTATTTTCATAAGAGATAAAACTGTTATCTCTTTTATATTTGAAAATATTGAATATTTTGCCGTTAAATAAGTATATTTCGCAACAAAAAAATAATAATTTAATATTATCCTTTACGATCAGTACAAAATGTAAGTTCAAAAATATTATTTACTCTTTTATTTAAAAGTTAATCATAGTTAAACTTAATTATATAAATTAATATAAAATGATTTCAATATATTCGAAACTATTTTAATTTCAATTTCTCAATATAAATAAGAAGGACTGCATGTACGTATTTTGTACATTGGTCTTCTATAACTTTGTTTTAGGATTACTTTAACTTCAATTTTTGCAATTTAAGCTTTTGTAGTTAAAAATTTCTTTAGGTTAGATAGTAATAGCCTCTCGATTCACTATGAACAATTAAAAATAGTAAAGGCTCAATAATAGCAAATAAAAGTAACAATATTTTATAACATTGCACATAACTAAAATTACATATTATTACAAATTTCTTTGTAAACAACCTTTTTAGTAATGTATAAAAAACCTATGCATTTATCACAAATTAAAACATTAAGACTCTCAGAATTATTCAATAATAAAAAATAAATAACATAAGCATCTACAAAAGTACCATGAGTTAATTGATTTTTTTGGCGTGTTCACCGTTAATCCCTAGTTGACAATCCTTTGAACTAATAGTTGCACTCAATTGTGAATTTTCATTTTCCAGGACAAAAAGATAGTTGCACTCAGTTGTGAACCGTATATGTTGCCATATTTGCTCGGTTTTTTGTTTGCCAACTTTGATTTTTTTTTCCTAATTGAAATTGTGATTCATGCTAACTGACATTATATTATTGTTCATGTTATTTTATAAGTGTTGATTTGTATGCTTTTTTTCTTTTGAAGTTATCTTCTTTGAAAACTTTATTTCTAATTGATGTAGTTATTCTTCAAAATAGGTGCCTACAATTTAGTAAGGTAATTAATCAGGTGACGATAGAATGGCATTTTAAATCCAAATATATTACAAATTATAGAATTTTTTAAATACCTATGAAATCATATATATATATATATATATATATATATATATATATATATATATATTGGATCCAGTGCACACCCCCTTGGCAGATGAGCTCGTGAGATCAGATCTGGTTCGTTTATTTTTAAATTTTAACGCTTCAGATTGCTTTGCATTTTTAATGAGTGTGAGCTGAGTTTGTAAATAGACAAGGGTGTTCTAGTCTTTTGACATTATATTTATTATGTTACCTTATTTATTTCCTACTTTTTATTGGTAGGTGCAAAGTTTTTTTGATTCTCAAATCCCTATTCTTGGTTGCGTCCACATCTCTCACTCCTCCGATGAGAGCCTTTGTCCTCTGATTTTTTATTCTCGAATCCCTGTTCTCCGATCGCGTCTATGTCTCTCACTCCTCCGATGAGAGCCTTCGTCCTCTGATGGGGTGCAAGGTAATTTTTTTTTTTATCAAATTCTTTTTGGTGTGGCAGGGTTTTCCGGCGAGGGTGTTGTTTGGTTTTGGCACGGGGGTTAGCTGCTTTTCTGGGCGGGGGGGGGGGGGGGGGGGGGGTGGAGGGGAGGGGGGTGATTTTTCAATTTTGTTTTGTTAGGGGTTATGATTTACTTATTTATTTTTCGGGTTATGGGTGTGGGGTTGTCTGGGTTTGTCTGGTATGTGTACTGATGTTGGGTGGGGGTGGGAATTTAGGTTTGTGTTGTTTACTGTGTGTGGTGTGAGATTTGTAGTGATGATCACCTGTGTGTCTTCTGCTTTAGTGTGTGCGTTTGAGGTTTGGAGTCTGTGTGTGTATGGAGGCATTGATGTAAAGATGTGTTGTAGTGTCCATAATGTAGTGGCTGGATGGCTTTGAATTCTTCATTCATAATCATGTGCTTAAAGTGATATACAGAAAGCAAAATACAACCACCATGGTAACGTAGCTTGCTGTTTTTTTTTTTTTTTTAATTTTTTTACAAGTATGCTAGGTGCGTATGGGGTAGGAGGTTAATGCATTATAGTATTTGTAATGTACTGGAAATATTGTTTGGGTATTTGTTGGTATTACTGTGTATATCTTTTTTTTTTCCAATTTCGCTATGTGCGTAGGGGGTTAGAGGTGAATGCAATATAGTATACCCTTGTTGTAGCTTTATTTACTATGGGTTTGTGCGTACATAGTCTGTGATTAGTGTATTTTTTTTGTGGGGGGTAGGGGGTTGGTGGTCATGCTAATGATGTTGTAACTAGTCTGTGTGTGTTTTGTTTCGTATTGGGATTTTTTTTTATTATGCTGAGGTTAGATTTTTGCCGGTAAAATAGTTTAAGTTGTTTTTTCAAGTATGCTATGTGCGTAGGGGTTAGGCGATGAATGCAGTGCAGTGTAAACATGGTGTAGCTTTAATTAGTATGGGTTTGTGCGTAATGGGGTTAAGTTTGTGTTTGTTTCGTAATGAGGTTTTTTTTTGCAATGAGGTTGGTTTCTTGCTGGTAATGTAGCTTGATGTTTTTTTTTTTAATTTTTTTTTTACAAGTATGCTATGTGCGTATGTGGTAGGAGGTTAATGTATTATAGTATAAACAGGGGATGTAAAGGGGTGGATGCATTGTAATATGAACACAATTTTTTAATGTTGCAGACTGTGGCTGCGATATATGCTGAGAAGTCCGATGTGTTAGCTGGAGCTTTGGAGGACATGGCCCACTTTATGGAGCTCCATGATGACCTCCTGGGCCTGACTTTCGAGTCCGATGCGTTAGCTAGGGGTTCTGACTTTGGTTCCCCTTTCCAAGTAGTTGGTGTTAGTTTTTGAATTTCGACCTTAACATTTTCGTAATAAAGATGTGTCCTCCAGTTCCATTTAATATTATCATGTGTTTGAAAATCCCAGCACCTATGCACATGCCTACGCTACTATCATGAACACGCCTTTTTTTTTTTTTTTGCACAGGCCAATTTCTTCATATGCACAGGCCAATTTCTTCATATGCTTTTGTTTTTTGTACAAGCGATATGCACAGGCCTATTTCTTCATATGCTTTTGTTTTTTGTATTTGGTGTGTGCATTGGAGTGTTATGACGTGTACAATAGACCACATGATGCAAAGTTCCATTGCCAAAAATTTGCACACGCCATACCATAAAAATGCACACACCAGTGTAAATAACAAAACTAAAAAAAAAAAAAAAAGACACGGACCACATGATGCAAAGTTCCATTGCCAAAAATGCACAAAGTTCCAAAGCAAATGTCTATATCTAGAACTAAATTAATTTACACACGGATCCAGTTCTCAATCAATTTTTAGGTCATGCATCTAATTTTAATTAAACCTTCTTGCTCAAGAATCGCTTGGTTCACGCACCAACCAAACAACACACACGCATCAACCTAACAAAAGAAACGCAAATAAACTAAATGAGAAAGACATGAAAATATAAATAATATTGCCAATTAGCAACTAAACCACATCTTATCTTGCACACGGTAAGACACTGCTACGCACAAACAACCACACCAAACAAGGCAACCCCCAAAAAACACATCAACACGAAAACAGTGGTGCACCGGCCTAAAAAAAGAAGAAAAAAAATAGTTTGTTCACCAACTGAACACGCACACGCTACGCACATAATAGATATTCTAGTTTGTCCACCAACCCCCACCCCCCTCCCACCATCCCAGCGGAAAAAACCCAATTATTCAGTGTATGCACAGACGATGACACGTAAATGCACTTACCCGTTCGTTTTCTCCTCAAGCCTTGTTCACGCCAAGTTCACCTCATCAACCTTTGTAGTAATTCAAAGTATTAATTTCCATCCACAAACTCCCTAATTTAATGCTACAGATTCCAATAAAATTATGTCCATAAATAAATTAGAATTACAATTACTAATATATCCTTTACATTGAAAAATGTCATTAATTACTACCCTAATCTCTTATAATCTCAACCATTGATGAAAATTGAATCAATGGATATTAGGAGGCCTCATGGTCTCATCTATTAGAAGGGGTGCACCGGATTCGAATATATATATATATATATATATATATATATATATAGGGGTGGCTTCAAGTAAGAACCCTTTCTTAGGTATGAAGCTAAGAACTAATCTAATCCATCCAAATTCTCTTAATCGATGGTCAAGATAAATAAACATTTTAATGTGCATCTTAATCATAATTAATTAGAAAGGATATTAGTGTAATTTTATCCATCTACCAATTAAAATCAAATATTATATTTAAATTCTTACCAAGATTTTAGGATTACAAACTAAGAAAGGAGTCCTTTTGCTTTCTGATTCTGCATTCTGCGACAGGGTAGCATTAGCGAATGTTCAGTCATTTAATTTTGGAGAGAGACGCAAACCACCGGTCGTCGACGAGTGTTGCTGAGGGATGGCCAATGGCGTCAATGGAGGTAACTTAAATCTTTTTCTCCATACACTTGTGCGTAATCCCAATTCACAGTCAATGGTAAATTTCCATTCATACTACTTTGTGCTTCCCAAGAATTGAATGAAAAGTGTTGTTGTATTGTGTTGCTAGGGAATGTTGAACAACGGTGCTTTGTACATTTACCATCCGTCATGCTATGATTCTGACATTTTTGCAAACTGTCTAATACGTTACGACATAAATAGTATATCCCAAGTACACAACACTGTCTTTAACATCAATCTGTTTTCCGTAAAGTCATTAGGTCAGTAGTTTTGCACATTGTGGCATATACGAAACAACCCAAGTGCACACTGAAATGTTTTCCGTCTTGTCTTACTCAAAATAATTGTGCAAAGTATGGCGCACACAGTATAACTCAAATGCACACCCTAGCATGGCACATCAACATGGTCTGTACGTAAGACAAGATGAGAAACATTTTAGCGTTGACTTGGTGGGTCGCACTGTGTGCACATATGGTCAGATATATGTGCCACACAGGACATAGACCACCTAAGTGCGTGAACATAGCTATAATTGTTTGTGCCATATAGTGAAGACAAATTATATCTTTATAATTATTTGATTGCTCCACAGATCATGGCGACTCATCAGGGAGTTCACCCGGTTGTATAATGAATATTTTACCGGGATCAACGAAGTATTGGACTCAAGAGTGTGAAGAGTAGATGAAACATGTGGTTTGGTAGCGGTTCTCAAGTTTGGAAGCAGGAATTTAATTCTACACAATGTATGCAGTCATAAAGAGATTTGATGTGTGCCGTGCGACTTAAAAAAGGGACCGCCATGGGGAAATCATATGGAAGTATGTGTTATGTTCACATGCGGGGTTCAAATTCCCAACTAGCAAAGGGAGTGGTTTAGGTGTGCTCTCAGAATAGGCCAACACCCCAACTAAAAGGTGACGTATCACAAATAGGGTGGGATGCAATGTTAAAATAGTATTCAAGAGATCAAGGGACGGTGATGCCTTAGACTACCGTTGCCTTAAAGCTATTTGCACATTCTTTATTATTCCGATTGTGTATGAATAAATGTAGAACAACTTGATTTAACAGGTTAATGTGTGTGCCATAATGTTGCACAATGTGCGTATAAAAAGACATAGTACAGGTTGTTGTGCACCTAGGTCAAACTATGTGTGCCTTATTGTGCAGTGCTTCTGTCAAAATGAAATCTCAGAAATTAGGATGATGTTTTGTACAATGGTGTGCACTGAGGTTACCCCGTGTGTGTCATAATGTGCAAAATTAGTACCCACAAAAAACCAGGATGATGTTATACACTTCGGTGTGCACTTGCGTTAAATTGTCTGTGTCATAACGTGCACAATGAGTATGTGGCTAAAAAGACGTTGCTCAAGTTGGTGTGCACTTGGGTTTGACTGTGTGCATGTGGGTTGATAGATCAGGGTGTGCACTTGGGTTGGACTGTGTGCACTTTGGTTACACTAGGTGTGCCATAATTTGCAAAATTAGTTTCTGTATGAAAATGTGGGGAAATAGCAAAAGAATGAAAACACAAAAACCAAATTTATGTTAAAAGAAAATGTTGTGCACTTGGGATAAACTGTGTGTGCGAAACCGTTAAGTATGAGTATGACGAAGAGAAGCCATATAAAAAGTCGGGTTGTGCTTGGGTTTGAACTGTGTGCACTTGGATTTACGAGTTTATGCCATGGCGCTCTTGAGAATTGATGCATGAATTACCGTGTGCACTTGAGTTAAAGAATATGTGCATATATGCACACGTACACGAATGTGCCTGCACCAATTCCCCCCTAAACATGTTAAACGATGTGTGCAGCATCACTGCAAAGCATCAGGCTTGCACCCAAAAAAAAAAAAAAAAAAAAAAAAAAAAAAAAAGAGATAAAACATAAAACTCCATTGGATTAAATCTCAAACATTATAAACAAAATACTTAAATGTACCTAAATGAACTAAACAAAAGCGCTAATCTACTAGTTCAAATGAGCACAAGCATTGTTATTCCGTGTCATGGTATTCAACTGCGCTATAGATGTTCTTGGAATGGTGTACGTTAAACTCAATGGCCAAAATCTGACGCATATAAGTCATCCTCAACAAATCAACAAATCAAGACCCCTGGTATATCACCATTTTGCAACACACAATCCCATTGATTCACTGATTGCCCCAAGAAGGTCTCCATGTGCCGCATCACAAAGACACCATAATCCACCTTGTTACGTGCATCGCGCCAACACATCTGCATCCTTCTAGTGATAATTTTCTCTACGACCGCCTCATACCAATCATCAACCTCATCATCAAGGAACACAAACAACAATATTTCTGGCGAAGGGCGTAAAACGAAAGAAAACATTAGAAATTGAATATATAACAAAATCAAACATTAGGAAAATAAAGGATGGATGAAAAGTTGGAAAACAATAGCGTGTGCACATAAGAAGGACTTTGTATGCCATAATGTGCAACAATACTAACGGAAGGAAGACACGCAAACCAGGTTGGTGTGATAATTAGTCCGTGTACATAGGATAACATGTGTGTGCCGAAACGTGCAGGCTTAATTACAAAACAAAAAATAAAAAATAAAAAATAAAAAATAAAAAATAAAACTGGAAAACAAGTTCGAGTGCAACTGTGGTCATGAGTGTGTGCCATGCAGTGATTGACCCTGAGCATTTTTTGATAAGGGAATAACACATTGAACTAACCAAGAACATTTGTTGATGAAAGTTAATAGTATAAATGCTGTGCACACAGAAATACACACTAATAAAAACAAGGGACAAAATCGGACAAAAACAAAAACAATCCACAAGAGAAAGAAAGTGCAATAATGAAAACAAGATGAGCCTCCAGATCATACATGTACTTAGACCATCGCAATTAAGATGTAATTATTTAATAAATAACGCTGCAATATGATAATATATGATCATCGTATAGTATCACCTTGTTCCATTGACACCGTGTTCAGAGGGAGAGTGCCAGTGGACCTGTCTGAAAAAATATCTGATACCATTTATACCTAGATACTGCTGACCAAGCGGCCAACTTAACTGCCATAGCCACCGTCGATGAACACATCCCCAAACCCTACAGACCTACACACCCACACCCCAGAATAAACGAATACCAAAATAAATAAATAAATAAAACACAGCGGCAAATAATGCACCCTGTTTAACGCATCAGGAAAAAAAAAAAAAATCGAACGGACACTCTTGCTTCCGTGCAGGGACGCTTTGGATTCCGACCATCAATTCCGGCCATCTACCTGAGAACAGAAGCACCAAAACGAGAGAGGGAATTGCGATAAACGGCGTGCAACAGTCGAGCAATCGAAGGAGTCCAAATGAAATTGAAACTAGCGTTTGACGAAGAGTATAAGTCGAGAATTACGCAGTAACACCTCATGACCTTCTGTTGAAAAACCTAAACTACCCTTAATTGCCTTTAATTAAATTCCTCCAGGACTAAATAACATATTAAAACTACTAAAAATATACATTGATCAAGATAAAAGGCTAAGATTAATTCCTAGGTTCCTACCTAAAGATGGGTTTCTTTTATATATATATATATATATATATATATATATATATATATATATATATATATATATATATATATATATATATATATATTAAGATCTTATATATTAAAAGAAATGAAGCTTCTCAAAAAAAAAAAAAAAAAAGAAATGAAGCGATGAGGACGAAGGCCAAGACCCTTATCTCCACAGATCTCAGCATTTCGTTTTCGTCGTTCTTCAATGATCTCTCTCTCTTATCATCTACGGACAGATGAGCAAGCGTGGGTATAGACCGTTGTCCTCCGTGTGTAAGGGGTTCATCTCCATCTTCTTCGTTTCCGGACATCAACGCTGGTATCTCTCTCACAGTCTCACTCTTACAACCAAGAATGTTAGCTATGAATTTATCAAATTTGAGGTAGAAAACGTACTAAGTATACTGTTAATTTCTTTCTTTAACTTAGGGTTTTTATGTCTAACTGTTTTCATCATCTCCGAATCTCATATCTGTTTCAAATTAGCACTTTATCGAATTAAGCTTGTTTGTTTTTAGAAAATAAACATTAGTTCTATTATTTTTAGTATTATTTTCATAGATCTAAGCTTTGCCCGTAATTTTTTTTCCACGAAATCCACTAAAAATGTTCTAGGGTTACTTTTTTCGATTAAAACAGAAAAAAGTTTTGGTCCTTAAATTATTAGCCTGATAGGTACTTTCTATATGATTTTTGTGTGTTTACTGTTTCTTCTTTGGTTTAGGCCTAAAATAGCAATTTTTCTAACCATTCATTTTACATATTGATATTGTTGGTTTTCTGTAATTTTGAAGTTTCGAGTAACAGATAAGTATTTCCATTTTTCGATCTATGATATTTACAATCTGTTAATAAATTATTTTTTTCGTACATATCTAATTTTTTGAACCTTCATTGAACCTAAAAGATGATATCTATTTCTGCAGAAACAGGTTGTAGACAGGTTCTGGAGTAAAAAAAGCATCAAAAAGCAAGAGAGGATTCTCAGTATTACCTTGGTGAGCTGTTCTATTCTTCCTCCCCACCCAGATGACTATTGATGCAGTTATCTTCGTCATCCAGTGAGATAGGGTATTCTACACTTACTGATTTTGTGTCTACAATTATTTTTCATGTATAGTTAGAGTATATATACACATACATTTGATGCAATGTATAGCATGGTAATATTTCTAATACAAAGCATTATGTGTATGTATGTCTAAATTTGTTTGATAGACTGTACTTTGCTTTTTGCAATGTACTTTGCTTTTTGCTATTAACTTTTCAATTCTTCTGGCAAGTATAGATGATATTATTTTACATTGATAATGACAATGTATGCTACTTTTGTCCCCATTTAATAATGTAATCATGATCCCAAGTATATTAGATAACATGTTTAAAGTTAGCTAACAATGTTTTTCCAGCATGTTAATTAAATCTTTCTTTGTTCTTCCATCGCATCACCATCGTTCTTGAATCTGCACCTGAAAATAACTTGAGAAAACTGCAAGATAGCTAAAATAAATCTGTCACATTGAAACAAATAGTTCAAACCTAGACATAATTGTCACTTGGGCCAAAATATACTTGCTGTTTTATCATATGAAGAGCAGTTTCATAATCTATAATTCTATATACTATATATTCTCTGTTTTTTATTTTTGAATATTCGCTGTTTCATAATCTTACTTTTCTAATTTTTAGGGAACCTATATACATGTCAATATTTTAAAGGAAGAAGTGAAGAAATATCGCAATATTTTTGAAGAAGAAAAGGTGTACTATGTCAAGTCCTGGTGGTCACTACTACAACAGTTCTGTCACAGTCTACTGGCCTTGGGGATTTTAGAAGTGGTGATGTTGTTGTCAGTACCATCTCTGATATGTTTATGCATCAAGAGGTGAGTTTTAACTAATCTTTGAAGACTAACAAACCATTAGAATCATTGTTCACTTTATATAAACAATTACTGTAATCTGATCATTTACAGGATGGGGATTGTAAATGATCAGCTTGTAGTAAGGGTGAAAAAAGTGGCAGAAATGAGCAATAAGGTATAAACTTACTGTTAGAGTGGTGGATAAAACTGGAGATCTCTCTTCCTACTATGAGATAGGGAGTGTGCTTAATTGGAAGGTGTTCCAGCAGGCTTACTATTTGATAAGTATCAAAAGGTAAACTCCAATGGAATTAACCAATAGTACACATTACATCTGCAGTTCCTATTTTCGATGTCATGAAGATCTTCTTGCATCTACAGTCCACAAGAAAATAAATAGAAAGAAACTTATCTTTATCAGAGGTTCATATGCCTCTGGATTTTACTTTTCACCTTCGAAATTGTTTTGCATGCCGGCATGCAGACCTTGGTCTCCTCTTTTGAATCTTTCTAAGCTTACATTCGTTTGTTGATATCCAGATGTAGTTATACCTAAGCTGCGAACAAATTGGTTAGGGTTTGTGGCTAATGAGATAAAAAATATATTCAAAAATGATAGAATTTAAATAAAATTAGTAAAATATGAATACAAACTGAGTGTTTTAGCAAGAAATTAGTAGTTTACAATGATCTAGCAGAAAATCCAAATTTCAAACACCAAACAAAAGGAATTTTGGACAATTATCTAACCCTAAAAATAAAGCATTATACGTACTGCCTATGGTAAATTAAATCGCACACAATAAACATATATAAAGCGGAAAAAAAAAAAAAAAAAAAAAAAAAAAAAGGAAGATATACCTTTGATGTACTGCGAGATTGCTAATTTCGACATTGAGATATTAGGGTTTCTTAATCTGTCACCAGGAGCGTATTCATCGCTAAATTGTTAAAAATTATGGACTATATGGCAAGAACTAGGAGGATTTGGTGTTTGATTTTGGCAAGAGAGAGTGGAGAGAATCTGGACAGGCGAGGAGGTACGGAAGAGGAAAATGATTGTAGAAGGGAGTCTCTGTTTTTTTACAATTGTTATTGCATGGACCATGGTCCACACAACTTGTGTGGACCATGGTCTAAAACAGCGCCTCTCTCCACTTATGGAGAGACGGCACCGTTAAATCTTTAATTTATTTTTTTTCTAATTGTTATTGTATTACTAGAGTAGTGCCCGCACTTCACCTTCTTTCTCGCGTTCTTCTCTGGCATTTTCGTCGCCAGAGCTTCGTCGTCTCCAACGCTTCATCGTCTCCCCTGCTGAAACGAAGAAAAGCTCCATTGCTACAAAGATTCGTAAGGTATTATTCCTATTAGAGCTTCAAACAAGAATGTATATTATTTCTGGATTCTACCTAGGGTTTATGCATTTATACCCTTATAGTGGTTTCTCTGCATTTTTTTTTTTTTTTTGGATTTTTTGTTGGTGAATCAATTCATAGAACATGCAATATTTTTTACCTAGGGTTTTTGTTGAATTTTCTGAGTTTATTTTTATGTGATTTCAGGAGGCAAAACACCCAGAAATTAGAAAGCACAATATTTTCAATTTAGATGCTTGCTATGTTGAATGTTACATGTAATGTAGCAATTCTAGAATATCAAAATCATAAGAAAATTTGTGAGGAATTGAGGATTGGGTGTTGGACAGGTAAGTCCTCATAGCCCTCAGGCAATCCTAGTTCTCTATCCCAGTTGATGGTTTTCGAAATCTGAGTTGTGTATAAGTGTGATGTGAGTATAGTCGCCTTCACGCCATGCCTAGAAAACTGCTTGGCCATGTCCACCATTAGTGTCATGTGGCCTGGAGCCATCATAGGCAAAAAGTATGCATAGAGAGGGGAAGATTGAGTTTCTATTTTGTAAAGTTTTTCTGTGTTATTTGAGAAGCTTTACTATTTCTAAGTATGGTAAAATCAAGAATTGGGTGTCTTGGGAACTAATGGGGCTTAGAATTTTCCTAATGTATAAAAAGTATCAGAACATTAGGCATGGTTATAATAATGTGTGAAAACCACCCAAGTTGTCATTGCTGATTGATATATATAGCTTCCATTTTTTGGGTGTTATCAATTCTGAGTTTATATAATAATGTTTGATGTTTTGGAGTATGCACTTTATTCTTAAATATTATGATCTTTATGTTTAAAATTGGTTGCTGAGTTGATTATTGAGTTTGAATACAATAAGTTGGTGCAATTTAGCAGTCCACTTAGAGGCTTAGGCCATCATTTAGTTATTTGTCATAATTTGATGAAAATGTACATTATTTTTTCTCCTAATGTACATTATTTTTTCCCTAATGTACATTATTTTACAGTGTTGGGTTTTAAGTGCATCAGAATTAAAATTTCATTCAATATGAAAATGTACATTATTTTTATCCTTAGTGTACATTATTTTTTCCCCTAGTGTACATTATTTTACAGTGTTGGTGTTTAACTTTATCAAAATGAAAATTTCATTTATGTAGTGTATTTTAACTTGTTAGTCCACAGCAAAAGATGACTTCAAACAAAGATACTAAGCAACCAAAGAGAAAGTATCAAAGAGAGCTAGAGCAATAGATAATGAACGAACATCACAAGAGTCCAAGAGCAACAGTAGCATCTCGAGAAAAACAACCTTAACACTAGAATGTCGCCTATCGAATTCCTATGGTTGATGGAGAAACTAACAGATGAACAAAGAAAAGCGATAGAAGATATTGGATTTGGATCACTACTACAGTAAAAATTGTCATGCTGGGATACAGAATTGTGTGCATACACAGATTTGATATATATGTGCAGGCCATTTTTCTAAGATCCTTGAGAGCAAAGTATGCATCATGCACAATAATGCTGCCAATCAATTATGAGAAAGAGGAAGTGCTGAAGAAAGCAAGAGAAATATATATTTCAAAATGACATGGAATGTTCAGTAGATTTGAGTAGGTTGCTATAGCGGGTGGAAAATTAATTTTTGGTTTTGGTTCCTTGATTTTTTTAACAAGGTTGACATGTGCATTATGCAGTGACAAAATGATGTAAATTTGCCAAAGTTTGATAGGTTACTATGCTTTAAATTCAAAGCTTATCAGTTGCAATATTTTAATGTCATTAATCATATTATATTTTGCAAAATTTAGATATAAAAAATTTAATATCTAAAGTAATTAACCACATCATCAAAAATTAAAAGGGAATGCAAAGTTATCAAAAACCTAATGCATTATTTAGCTTTTATATGTATATATATGAACAAAATGTACTACATAAATGAAATTTTTATTCTGATACACATAAACACCAACACTGTAAAATAATGTACACTAGGGGCAAAAATAATGTACACTAAGGACAAAAATAATGTACATTTTCAGATTGAATGAAATTTTAATTCTGATGAAGTTAAACACCAACAATGTAAAATAATGTACACTAAGGGCAAAAATAATGTACACTAAGGACAAAAATAATGTACATTTTCAGATTGAATGAAATTTTAATTCTAATGAAGTTAAACACAAACACTGTAAAATAATGTACACTATGGGCAAAAATAATGTACACTAAGGACAAAAATAATGTACATTTTCAGATTGAATGAAATTTTAATTCTAATGAAGTTAAACACAAACACTGTAAAATAATGTACACTATGGGCAAAAATAATGTACACTAAGGACAAAAATAATGTACATTTTCAGATTGAATGAATTTTAATTCTAATGAAGTTAAACACCAACAGTGTAAAATAATGTACACTAGGGGCAAAAATAATGTACGCTAAGGACAAAAATAATGTACATTTGCATATTGAATGAAATTTTAATTTTGATGCACTTAAAAACCAACACTGTAAAATAATGTACACTAGGAGAAAAAATAATGTACACTAATGAGAAAAGTAATGTACATTTTCAGCAAATTATGGCAAAGAATTGAATGATGGCATAGGCCTTTCAGTGGACTACTAAATTGCACCAACTGGTTGTATTCAAACTCAATAATCAACTCAACAACCAATTTTAAACATAAAGATCATAATATTTAAGAATAAAGTGAATCACTCCAAAATATCAAACATGGAATTCTAAATCAAGTCTATATCCTGCAAAATTCTATTACAACTATAGTCAATTATCATTTGAAATATTTTGAGATCCAGACCTAACACAAACTAACTTTGAACTACTACTACCACTTGAATGAACAAGATATCCACTCCCGATAATCTCTTAAACAACTTGTTGAACTGGAGATTGGACTGCAGCCTTTGTGTTTCGAAGTCTTCTAAACTAATAGGACCAACCTCAGCTTCAATATTTCTTCTAAAATCATCAAAACCTGCCTCACAAACTTGACAAGCTTTGCAGTTATCTTGACTTGAAATAACTAATCTTTGGAACTTCCTACACATTTGTATAACCCAAACTGAAGATGCAACCATACACATATTTGAACCGGATGAAATATCCATTATCCTATCTTCAACAGCTCTTTTTGTCCACCTTCAACATATATATTGGTTAGGTATTGTTCCAACACAGTTAATGTTGAGAATACGTAGACAATGTGAGCATAAGATTCCCATCTCAGAAAAAACTTACAACTATAGCAAATGTTCATATCCTTGAGGTTAAAGCAAACCTCATGCCGAATAATGTCAATATCCGAGCGCCAAACATGATATTTCAACTCGTCCACACTGCTCAACATTATCTCTTAACTGAAAATTACAAAAAACACAACAACTATAACCAAATGGAAATACAACTATAACAAAATGACCAGAATGCACTACATAAATGAAATTTTTCATTCGGATGCACATAAACACCAATAGTTTAAAATAATGTACACTAGGGGCAAAAATAATGTACACAAGGGGCAAAAATAATGTACACTAGGGGCAAAAATAATGTACACTAGAGGCAAAAATAATGTACATTTTCAAATTGAATGAAATTTTAATTCTGTTGCACTTAAACACCAACACTATAAAATAATGTATACTAGGGGCAAAAATAATGTACATTAAGGACAAAAATAAAGTACATTTTCAGATTGAATGAAAATTTCATTCTGGTGCATTTAAACACAAGCACTGTAAAATAATGTACACTAGGAAAACAAAATAATGTACACTAAGAACAAAAATAATGTACATTTTCAGATGACTTGTCTCTTTTAGTGTGAGCATGGAATCAGATTCAGAACATTACTTTCCTCTTTTTTTCTTTGTGTTTTTTTTTTTTTAAATCTTCTTGTTCTCATTTAGAGACATAATCAAATTCAATGTCGCATTCAAAATACTAGATCACCTGTCAAACACTAATTGCTCAGTCTAGTAATAGACAGAATGCACATAAACAATCAATAAGAAATGCAAAACCTGCAAATTACTGGCTTTTGAATTTATTTTATCTTATACATTACTAATGAACACCATATCAAACCAAGTTCCAACAAAATTCATTTGACACTATCTATTTCAAGCAAACTGCGGTTCCAAATTCTATGAATCATGTGACATCAACTGAAAAGTAATGGAAATTATGCATGGAAATAATGTACATTATAAATTAAAATAATTTACATTATGAACACATATAATGTACAGTATGTAAACGACTAAACAAACCCTAATCACACCACATTCACTCAATACACGAATCACAAACCTGGATTTGTATGACTAAGATCAACACCAATTGGATAAATTGAATCAACATCAACAAAGCATTCAAATCACCTATGATACATAAAAAATATACACAATGAATAAAAAGAAAAATAAAAACCGAAGCATAAATTGCATAAAAAATGGTGTAAAAACCTGCAATATTATCCTCCAAATCAATCGCATCTACTATGTTGTTCGTATCACCAATACTATCCATGATCCGAGATGAGTATTCAATAGCATTACCAAATCGGATGAAGAAACAAATTGCGTAGTCCGTATCAAATTGAGGAGAGAAACAATGAAAACCGTGGAGAAATCGCAGAGCAAATCGCGAATGGCTGAGTCGCAGAAAGAAAGAAGAAACGCAGAAGGAAAGAAGAAACAAAGAATGAAGGAACGGCTAATCTAACGCCGTTAACAAGCAAGCAACAAATTTTTTTTATTAAGACATAACTACGTCGTTTTGATGCTTGGTCCACACAAGTTGTATGGACCATGGTCCATGCAATAATTTGCCATGATAATGGGCTTGGGTCATATATTACCAGATTAGATATTATATATTACATATAAATATACTGTTGGGTCATTCTTTTGGGCTTGGCCATGGTCCTTATATTAAACAAATAAATAAATGAATAAATAAATAAATATATATATATATATATATATATATATATATATATATATATATATATATATATAATTTATTTATAAATGTACTTATTAATTTCTATTATTATTATTATCTTTTATTATAATAAAGCAACAATTTTCGCCTACACATTAAATTTAAGTACTCTTGGTATATTAAAAATTAACTTTCACAAAATAACTTGCACAATATTTTGTGTTAGGACGACGAATTCCCTTTTTATCCACTACAACAAGCGATATATTTAATGGTTAGTTATTTGTAATGGTCAAATTACATGAGAATTTTTATTTCAGTTACAAATATTTGAAACATTAGTTATTAATATTATATTATACATCTAATTTTAGGGCAGAAGTAAGCTTTGCGGAAAGAGTGGAGCATAGTTCGAAGAAATTAGGGTAGAAGTAAAGCTTTGCGGAAAGAGTGGAGCATAGTTTGAAGAAATTTGGGTAGTAGCAAGGTCTTCAGACAGACTACATCAACATAGATCGAAGAATTGATCGTGGAATCAAAGTTCTTCGGACAAAATAGAGAAAGCAAACTGCACATCGATGTCTAGAGAGAAGATGAAGCGTCGGCTAGATGAAAGCAAAGGCCGGGTAATTTGATGCTCGGTCTATATCAAATGCGCAGATATGGGCCGGGGTCGGCTAGATGAAGGGTAACCTAATATTGGGCCTTAAATAAATGAAATAAACAATTCTTTAATCATTGGGCCTAATTACATCCCGCAATTATATTATGACAAGTAATTGAATAAGTATATTTAACATTATATAATCAGGATGTATATATTAATATGTTATTATTATTTTATTAAAATAATACATTATTTTATATATTATATAGCTAAATAATAATTTGATGAAGCTAATAAAGATATAATTTTTATATAATAAATAAATTATCTGTTGCACATTTTATTTTAAGCCCTAATCATAATTAGTACTATTGCAGCAAATATACAAATTACTGTGCTGATCAATACTCAACATCAGCTTAAACACGATTGCGCGCCGATTAAATCTCGAAGACACTTCGTAGAAGGATATGAGAAATATTTTTCTATCTCGCACGTGAGTTTGCTTTGAGAAAGTCTGTCATTAATCATGGTTAAATGTACGTAGCACTTTGAAGAGTAAGTAATCTAAGGAGATTAAAAATTTTAATTGGTATGGATAATGGACAATCTATAACTACGACAAAAAATGTTGTATACAATTTTTTTTTAATAATGTGTAATGCACTTTCAATGTTAATTGTTATTAAATAATTTACTCTATATAAATTTTCTTCATTTTTTTTATTATTATGTTATATTGTTTAATTATATTATTATTATTTACCTTCAAAAAAAATTATTATTATTTATGGCCGTGCACCGCACGGGTACAAGTACTAGTATATAGAACGATAGAAGAATGTTGACAATTTTAGAGCTCTATGTTCATAATTTTATCACTATATGTTCATAATTGTAAGTTCATAATGTTAGAGCTCTGTGTTCATAATTCCATAATTCCATAATTGTACATTCATAATTACATAACTGTACATTCATAACGTCATGGCTGTACATTCATAATCCCACAAACGAATAACGCCGTTAAAGACGAGACAAAATAAAAAAAAAAAAAATTTTAACTGGAATGACGCGTTTTCCCTGAAAACGACGTCGTTTTGGACTCGTGTCCACAATGCATTGTGGACACGGGTCCAGGGCATGATTTGCGTCCAGACCAACAACACGGCAAGAAATAAGTGGGATTATTATTGTTGGACCATGTTTTATTTAGTTGTGATCGTCTTTTTAAATTTTGGACGATTAAGTCATTATATATCATATGGCCCAATTTATATATATTTTTAATGTGTAATTAATTTTTTTTGTACTAATTTAAGTTTAATATATTTTATTATATATATTCTTTGTAATTATCAAATTTTAAGAACTCATTGTCATTTATATTTTTGCAATGAAGAAAGCCTCAATGAGGTTGAGGTATCTACGAAATAAAGAAATTAAAGACAATTCAAGTATGATTCTTTCTTAGATTTTCTCTGGAGGAGGATCGAATGAGAGTGGGAGGTAGATGTATGGAATAATAAAAAAGGGTATTTAGGGTTTTTTTTTTTTTGAATGCTACTAGCTCTATTACATTGTAGTATCTGTTCATATACTTTCTCAACCTACTGAAACACAAAGAGCTAATAACGCCTCCACTGAGGCTCGAACTTACAACCTTCCAAATGGAAGTCCAACCCGGGTATTTAGGGTTTAAAACATGTGAATTGTAACATTTATAGGATGGGTTGTTGGGTTTGAATTAGTTGGGTTGGATTAGGTCGGGTTTGTGTCAGAGTTTGTAGCATGTTATTGCAATGAGTTGTATTTAAATACTAGTATTTTTTATGCGCGATGCGCAAAATATGGTGCCCAATATTAATACATTATATTAAAATTTTAAATTTATTTAGATTTTAGATATTTAAATTATTCTAAATAATAATAATAATAATAATAATAATAATAATAATAATAATAATAATAATAATAATAATAATAATAATAATAATAATGTAAATCATTTCTATAAATTTGATAATTATATTTATGTAATAATTAACATATAACTCAAATATTTAATGTGTATATATTATTATTAATGAAGAAGATAAGAAAATATATGGTGGATGCATGTGCATGGTAACAATAGTGGAAAAGATAACGGAAGTTATAACGGTAAGGGTATGTTTGTCCAAAATATTTTAATGTACTACCTTTATAGCATAATGTATAAAAATAAAAAATAAAACTTAACGGAAAAAACGGACATAAATCAGGGGTATAACTTTCATTCACACTTATTATGTTTTTAGATTATGTATGGGGTGTCAAACACTTTGTGCTCAGATTGCATATAGTGGCCTCTCCTATATAGAAGGTCATGAGATTGAGTCTTGGTGGAGACAGTTTGAAAACATGTATGGTTACTTATTTCTAAAAACATATAATATTTTTTTAAAAAAAAGTTAAAGATTATTATTTTACATCTAATAATTTGTAATAGATTGAACTATGAATATTAAAATTCTATATCTTATCAATTTTAATAATTGTATCTATATATTATAAGTACATTTCAAATATTTAATAATTTGTAATATATAGAACTATGAATATTATAATGTGAAAATTGCATCTTTAGTTCCTGAGTTATAACTAAGTTCCGACTCAGTCCCTAAGTTATGACAGTATCCGAGTTTAGTCCCTCAATTATAAGCAAAGTGGCGAGTTTGGTCCCTAGCATTAATATTCTGTCTGCAACTAACGGAAAACTTAAAAACAATTTAATAATATAGGGTTAAAATAGGAATTTCAAATTATAATCCCCTTCTTATGTTGAAACCCATTGCGCAACCATCATTATTTTATTCTTATATCTAACGGAAATGGGAGATTTCAGAGTTTGGGGAAGAAAAAGACCTTCATTTGTAGGTATAAGAAGAAAATAATGACTGTTGCGCAACGAGTTTCAACATAAAAAGAGGATTATAATTTGAAATTTTTATTTTATCTCTCTATTATTAAATTGTTTTTAAGTTTTCCGTTAGCTGTAGACAGAATATTAAGGCTAGGGACCAAACTCGCAACTTTGTTCATAACTGAGAGACTAAACTAGGAAACAGTCATAACTTAGGAACTGAGTAGGAACTTGGTTATAACCCTGGAACCAAAGATGCAATTTTTCATATTAAAATTGTATATCTTAGCAATTTGAATAATTGCAAGTATATTATAAATACATTTCAAATATTTCATTTTATAGTTTTCAAAATTTGTTGTTGACCAATAGAGTAATGCTTTTACTTTTTATTAGTAACTAGTATTACTAAATAACAAATAATAATTGTTCCACCAGACAGAGATTGCAAAGAGATTGGCCGAGTTAGAGGGGAGTCTGCCACTATTTTTGTCTGAGAGGCCTTGATCAAGCCACGTGGTAAAAGGGGCATGTAGCAAGGCAAGATCTGGAAGAATGTGACTCCAAGGCCATTGTTGATGGTATCACTTCCGACTCTCTACCAAACTCCCTGGTACACAACCTTCTGGCCACCTGCAGACGCGAATTGCAGGGTATAAGAGATTGGAGAATTGCTTGGATACCTCGTAAACAAAATGCCACGGCGGATGCTCTAGCGAAATTAGCAGTCTCTCGTCCTCGTGGCATCCATATACTACCTAATCCTCCAACAGAAATCGTTCCTTACTTAGAATATGATTGCAGCTCCTTTTTCCTTTGGCGACATTTCGCAATGTAAATAAACTCTTGTACTTTTACTTCTTCATAAATATATGGGTAACACACTTCATTTGGATTAAAAAAAATAACAAATAATAATAATTGATAATTTTGAGTATAATTTTATACCATGCGTCGCACGGGACAATTACTTGTTTCAACTAAATCACAAATTATATGAATTTTTCATTAACCAATTACAAATTAGACATGATGTACTGTTTCTATCCAAGTTTGTCCCTAACAAACGAAGGCACCAATAAATAAGCCGAGTATCCAAGCTACATCCATTTTCACACTCTCATTGAGTTCGAAATACATTTTGACAGAGGTTTTATACTCTCATTGAGGAATATTTATGCTGTGCATCTGTATGCACCATGCATGGTGCATATAGATGCAAAAACGACGTCGTTTTATTAAAAACGCGTGTCTCCCCTTTAAAAAAAAAAAATTCAGGTTCGATTCCTAGTAATAACATTTTTTTGTTCATTCATTATGGAATTTTAGTTCATGGATTATGGAATTATAGTTCATCGATTATGGAACTATAGTTCATCGATTCTGGAATTATAGTTCATCGATTCTGGAATTATAGTTCATCGATTCTGAAATTTTAGTTCATTCATTCTGAAAATTTTAGTTCATAGATTAGATTATGGAATTATAGTTCATCGATTTATGGAATTATAGTTCATCGATTATGGAATTATAGTTTCGAACCTAATTTTTTTTTTTAAGGGGAGACGCGCGTTTTATAAAAACGACGTCGTTTTTGCATCCGTATGCACCATGCTTGGTGCATACGGATGCACAGCATAATTTGCCCTCATTGAGTTCGAAATACATTTTGACAGAGGTTTTATAGAATTAATTTCACTTTTGATCCACGACTTTTGAGTTCTTATCACTTTTGGTGCATAACTTTAAATTTTTTAAATTTTAGTGCATAACTTTGTTATTTTTATCAGTTTTGGTCCATCCAGCTAAATTGACGGTAAAATATTTCCGAATTTTATATTTTAGGGGCAAAATGTCATACCATGGAAAGATCTTCAATATTTAAACAAAAGAAAAATCATATTAAGAGGAAAAAAAGAGTTTGCCAATAATCGAAACTATAAATCCCATAGATCTGTATGGTTTCTGCCCGTCTTCCATCATCAAACACCTACCGATATGATTTTACAGTGATTTTGTTTAGATATTGAAGATGTTTCCTTGGGATGATGATTTTACCCCTAACAATATCAAATCAAGCAACATTTCGCTGTCAATTTGGCCGAAAGGACCAAAACTGATAAAATAACAAAATTAGGCACCAAAATTAAAAAATTTAAAATTGTGCACCAAAAGTGATAGAACATCAAAAAGTCGTGGAACTAAAAGTGAAATTAATTCGGTTTTATATATCGATTTGAAAGTGAAAATTCGACCAAATCCGGTTGTGCTTCTCGGTTCAACGCAATATATATATATATATATATATATATATATATATATATATATATATTAGATAGATTAGATATTCAATTTATTTTTTTTGTTAAAGCAATTGGGCCCAATTTAGCCACAATTAGCATAGGATAGGCCCAATTGCCCGTTGCTGAGCTGGATGTAACCTAACCTATCCTTTTAATAACCCACGTTCGCTGTACTTGTGTCTTGTAACCAGATGATGTCTTTCCTAAAGTCTCTAGATCTGGATGTCCTGAACCGTTTCACATCTGGTAGATCTGGCGGTATGTGGTGTTGCTGCGCCCGAACCACTTCTCTCTAGGCGGTGTGGTGTTGCCTCCGGCGTTGGTGTCTTGTTGCGGCGGTGGAAAAGGCATCCATGTAGATGTATTAATGGGTAGTCTCCTCTATCCTTTACTTGTTTTTGTCTCTTACTTTTCTGGTTGATGCAACTGTATGAAATATTAACATATTTCGTAAATATTTTGAAATTTATCATTTTCGTTGCTTTATATTTTTATGTGATTGATTGCTTATCATCTGGTCACGCCAATTGATTAACCAGATGATCTCATCTGATTAACTGCCAATTGATTTACTTCAATTCAATTGATTAACTGCCAATTGATTTACTTCAATTGATTAATTGCCAATTGATTAACAATGTTAGGTTGTCATGAGGCATGTTTTAATGGCTGTTTTGTGGCACTCTTGGCTTTTCATTTTTGAAAAGATTATTCAGCTTAGCTCTCAGATCTATATATATCTCTATTGCCTATTTAGATGGATGCTCAAATTCAGGGGGAAAGGCGACAGCACAAAACTCTTTGAATCTTATTCCGTCAACAAAACTAAAAGGTAGTCCATCAATAATAATCATCTCGGCAATAGCTTTCCAAACTGTACCATTATCATACTTGCCAGTTGAGGAATAGTGATCATCACTCCCCAAATCATCATCTTCATCCCCATATTCCCTCATAAGCACTCTCACACACAAGACACTTAGAACCTACAGCCATCTCTCTGCCACAGCATTCATACCGAGCTGCCTGACTGCCCTCTTTATCTTCAATTTTGTCAAGGCATTGTTTTAGTTTCTTGTTACTGGTATTATTGCTAGGGTTTCCAGATTGCATTACATGTTGGTTTTCCTCGGTTGGTCTCAGATACTCTAGCTTGTGGTAGATTTAGTTCATGTAAGTCATCCATCTGCAATAAATTTGAATACAACTAACCTTCAGGATTTTGTGTTTTGAGATTGAAGGTAAATTTCTTGCTATCTAGCATTTGGAAGA
Organism: Ipomoea nil; assembly: GCF_001879475.1. Classification (NCBI taxonomy): domain Eukaryota; kingdom Viridiplantae; phylum Streptophyta; class Magnoliopsida; order Solanales; family Convolvulaceae; genus Ipomoea; species Ipomoea nil. The sequence goes on from NW_017617471.1 coordinate 7,513,614, forward strand.
CATTTTAACAAATCTTAGATCATCCAACAACACTGTCCACTAATAAAATGAAGGATAACTTTTCAATTGTACTGATGGAAGTTCTTTTGCATATTGATCATCAACAAAATTTTAGTTAGGCATGTTTTATCATCCAACAACACTGTCCACTAATAAAATGAAGGATAAAAAAAGAGAACTACTGGAGAAAAAGTTAGAAGACAAATAAAATGATACGAGATCGGAAAGCAAACCTCAAAATCGGAAATGGAATAGAAATCGGAAAGCGGAAAGCGAAATCGGAAAGCGGAGACCGGTGAAGTGGTATGGGCGTGTGAAATAATGATTTGGCCAGGGTTCAACTCTTACACCAGATGTGGACTTTTGTTGCTTTGGAATGGGCCTGTGGGCTTGTGCTATTGTAATTGTTGACATTAAATCTTGTAGTTTGCTTCTATTGTAACGTGAATCTGGGGGCGGCCTGTGACTTAAATAAAATATAACTTGTTTATTTAAGTCTCATGGCCGGCCCAAATCGTTATGCGTTGGACTCGTGTCCAGCATGCTTGCTGGACACGGGTAACAGTGCCTAATCTTCTTCTTTTTTTTTTTATTTTTTTTTATTTTAATTTCAGACCGCTTCGTTATAGGAGTATATGTTTTATTACTATATATTAATAACTGTACATTCATAACTCCATAATTGTACGTTCATAACTCTATAACTGTACATTCATAACTCCATAACTGTACATTCATAATTCCATAACTGTACATTCATAACTCCATAACTGTACATTCATAATCTTCGAAGCTCTATATTCACAATTTTAAAGCTCCATGGTCATAATTTTATCACTATATATGTTCATAATTGTAAGTTCATAATGTTAGAGCTCTGTGTTCATAATTTCATAATTGCATAACTGTACATTCATAACGGCATAACTGTACATTCATAATAAAAAAAAAAAAAAAAATAACGCCGTTAACAGCAAAACGCGCGCGAATTTTTTTTTTTTTTTAACTAAAGGACGCATTTTTTTAAAAAAAACGACATCGTTTTGAGTCCGTGTCCATTGTGGACACGGGTCCAGGGCATAATTTGCCCTTGAGGCTAGGGTGGGCCTCCCTTGTACACACCGGGGTATGCCCCGGTCTCCTTTGTATGCCTTTCAGTTTTAATTTACATTTCCGATTTTCGATAGGTGTGTTTTTTGGGAATGATTTTCCACCCTCTAACCTATAGTGCTTTTTTTCCTTCCGCTGTGGTTGTTTTGCTAGGGTTTTTTTATTTTTTATTTTTCTATACAACAAATGATACGATGTTATTTTTTGTTTTGCTGTGGTGGCTCCCGGCGATTGCCGCCGTTGGGAGACCTTGTCGAAGGTTGGCATGATCTTTGCATTAACTTTGGGCGGTGGACTCCATCTGTTTAGTTCTCCAGGTGTTTTTGAATTTCAAATCTGTATGGGGTTGATGTTGCATGGTTCATGGACCACGTAGACGGTCAACGCTGAGTGGTTCTTGTTCTGTAGACTCGGGTCGACACGCACCTTTTGGGATGACCCGAGTATTGGTGCTCTTGTGCCTTGTATTTTTCTTGGGCAGAATTCATCACGTTAGTTTGCTGATGGAGCGGTTTGGATGCGCGCCTTATGACTGCTTGGGCCGGGTTCGACTCTTCCGGTGGTAGGCGTCCTTGCCTCTTGTCAACGTTTTGGGAGTCTTTGACTTCTCATGATTTTGACTCCAGGTGGACCGGGTTGACCCGTTTCTTTGATACATATGATCTTCTTTACTTATCTATGCTAGTGGTTCCAAGTTCGTGTGGTTTTTGAGTGGTCTGTACGCTGAGCTTTGGGACAGAGTGGCCTGGGTTCGAACCTTCTCGCTGGAATTCCTATACTTGGATTTGTTAGTTTCTTTTTACGTGGCTAGACTAGGACAAATTTAAAATTCTCCTTTAAATTGTAATAGTCTTGGCTTCTTGTTCTGCTCATTGTACTTGTACTCAAGGGTATGTCCCGGTGTTGTCTGTACTTGAACTTTTGATTTTTATTTACATTCCGCATTCATCGATAACTCTATATTGTATTCACAAATTTCATGTGTTTTGACTTAGAAACACAATTTATATTCTAAAAATTCACAATTCCAATACTAGAAATACACAATTTAAATGTCGTTTATGACCAAGGTTCACCTTGTAAAGTGGATCGTGGTCCATTGTATAACAACTCGTGTAAAAGAGTCTAATTATGTTGTGGAACCGTACCCACCTTGGCACAGTTCCACAACGGCATAGTTTTCAACACCGTTCTATTTTTTTTTTTTTTTAAATAATTTGTTTTTCACTTGCCGTTAACGTCGTTTCTCTCTTCGCAATCTCACAGTTTAGAAATTATGAATTTACAATATAGAAATTATGAATCTACAATATATAAATTATGAATTTTCAGTATAGAAATTAGAATCTACAGTATTATGTTTGTGAACATGCGATGGAGCTATATGTTCATAATTTTATAAATATATGTTCATAATTATAGAGCTATATGTTCATAATTTTTTATGTTCATATTCCCAATTGTTAAATTCTGTATTCACAAATCACAGAAGTACAGAACTATATGTTCATAATTTGATAATTATACAGTTTAGAAATTATGAATTTACAGTACTTATGAGTCTACAGTACATATATTATAAATTTGCAGTATAGAAATTATGAATCTACTGTATAGAAATTCTGAATTTACTGTATTTAAATTATAAATTTAATGTATTTAAATTATGAATCTACGATATAAAAATTATGAATCTACAGTTTAAAAATTCGGAGGGGGCTAAAAAACATAATTAAATATTATTCGTGCCTTCCTGGAACAATTGGGATTAGAATTCTCTATATTTCTTTCCCAAAAAAAAAAAAAAAAAAGAACTCACATATAAAAAATGTGGAAACCCAGGTAGTGAAATTTCATCACTATCCTTGAATTACAAGAAATTTAACGACTGATCAATCAGAAGATTAAATTGGGTAGAACTTTTATAATTGAGGACTTAATTAAGTAAAAATAATTGTTAAGGACCAAATCAATAATTTTGCTATAGTCGAATGACCATTTTGATAATTAAATTTTTTTTGTATTGTGTGTTGTGAAATTTTATACTTTACTACGGAGTAGTATACATTTTATCTTCCCTTTCAATTCTGTATCCATATTGCGGACACCCGTACAAAAAAAAAAAATTAAGAATAAGGTTCAAATTGACCACTGAATGTAACCTGAAAATGCAATTAGGTCACTAAACGAAAAAAAATACAATTATACCACTGAACACTCTAAATATATGTAATTTTACTTGATAGTAAGTTACCATCAATTTTAACATGTTAGCTGCTTACGTGACAATTGAGTTGACATTTTAAAACATTTTTTAAATAAATTTTAATAATAACTAAAAAAATTAAAAAACCACGGGGTGGCCCACCCCCTTCCCCCACCCCACTATTCCTTCGTTCCTTCGTCTTCGGCGGAGACGAAGGAGGGGAAGGGGGTGGCTACCAGCTACCCCGTCGTTTTATTATTATTATTATTTTTTAATTTATTATTAAAATTTATTAAAAATGTCAACTCAGTTGCCACATAAGTAAATAATATGTTAAAATTGATACTAACCTGCTACGATAAAATTATTCAGTGACCTAATTACATTTTTTTTTTGTTTAGTGATCTAATTACATTTTCTTAGTGACCAATTTGAATTTTATTCCAAAAAAATAAAAGATATTTTAAAATCTCAGTACCCAATTGTCGTCTACTCTTCCAGAAAGTCCCAACTCCTAAACCTAGTTTCCTTTCACTCTCAGCCCAAAAGCCCTTTCCTTTCTCCCGCTTGCTTCCCCGGCCACTCTCTTCCACTCCGTCTATACGTTTAGAGCCTGCCTGTACTGGACTCTTGGCTGTAAATCTTCGGTCGTCGGTATAACCCTAGCTAGGATCACGCTGGTTGCATAAGCCAAGATGTCTCTAAGGGTGCTGAATCCGAACGCTGAGGTGCTCAACAAGTCGGCGGCGCTTCACATGAACATCAATGCTGCCAAGGGTTTGCAAGACGTTCTCAAGACTAACCTTGGACCTAAGGGCACACTTAAGATGTTAGTTAGTTTAACCTGTTTCTCTTCAAGTATCGTGTGTGTGTGTGTGTGTATCAATTTCATTTCATTTTGATTCGATTTTGACGCCGGAATTCGTTGATCTTATTTTCTAGGCTTGTTGGAGGAGCCGGTGATATTAAACTCACGAAGGATGGCAACACTCTGTTGAAAGAAATGGTGAGTTTCGTTCCTCATTGTTCCCTTCCTAAGCTCTGTGAATGTTTTTCCATAAGTGCACTAAGCATTTGTGTAGTTAAGACATCAGGTCAGTTCATGATGTATTTCCTACATTGGAGAAAGGAAAACATAGACTACATTGGAAAATGGACAATGGAAAAACTGCAGAATTGAAGTAAATTCAGTTCATGGGTCTCTGCAGGGAAGGCTTTGGTTTTGGAATTTAGAACCCTATTATAACCTTAACTTTATAATTTTAGTATATTGTTAATGTTGGATCCCCTTCTTTGTTCACCTTTATTTGAAAATTATAAGTTACAGATAATACCGTAGTAAAGATATTTGAGTAGGCTTGTAGTTTTGCAGAAAATATAAGCTGATGCATCAGGTGAGCATGACAGGATATGACTATTTTACTACCTAGAACTAGAATAGTTTCATTTACTTCTATAATTTGTTGTGATGAGGCATATCTAATAAGAACAGTAAGATAAAATTAATTTTTTTTCTAAAATTACTAGTGAAGAATATGTTCCTATCTTGTGACTGATTATATTATGCTTGATAATTGCAGCAAATTCAAAACCCAACTGCTATAATGATTGCGCGGACTGCAGTTGCACAAGATGATGCTAGAGGGGATGGTACTACATCAACTGTGCTTTTTATTGGTGAACTTATGAAACAATCTGAGCGTTACATAGATGAAGGTTTGTTAAGTTTCCAAATCATGTTGTGAAATTCAAACGTGTTTGAATAGTCTGGCATGACTTCCTTTCACTTTTCCTGCAGGCATGCATCCTCATGTACTAAATGATGGTTTTGAAATTGCAAAAAGAGCAACACTGCAATTTCTTGAGAGATTTAAGACACCTGTAGTGATGGGCGATGAGCCAGATAAAGAGATATTGAGAATGGTGGCTAGAACAACTCTAAGAACCAAGGTCTCCTCAATTATGATATCGCTATTTAGAGTCTTTCACTGCTACTTCTTATCTTGGTATTTTCTCTTAACTTTTCTGGTTGATGCAGCTGTATGAAGCACTGGCAGATCAACTTACAGACATTGTCACCAATGCTGTGAGTGCTCATATATTTCCTAATATTTTAATATTAATTAGTTTATGTTATTTTTTTTTGGTAACTGTTATTGTTTTTTGTTGTCGAAGGAACAAATCAATGTTGATTTTTATAACAATAACAATAAACACAACATAATTTTTCTTGTTTCCTAGGTGCATAGATTTATTTATTTATTTAGCTTTGCCAACTGATGATTGTCCTTGTCCTTAGCCGCTGGCAAACATTTATAGTATTCTGTGGCTTTCTTACAATTGACATGAATCAGTAATTTAGTATTGTTTTCTTGATCTCAACCTTTATGTTTTATATTTCATACAACAGGTTCTCTGCATTCGCAAGCCTGAAGAATCTATTGATCTTTTCATGGTTGAGATTATGCATATGCGCCACAAGTTTGATGTGGACACTCGCCTGGTATGCACAATGCCACAGATACACTGTTTATATTTTCAGTATTGTGTACAAGGGTTTCTTAATATCTTTAAGACTTCAAGTTTTTCCTGAGATGAACCTTTTATCTGTAGATGAACTTTATTTTTATCTGCTTGATAATATCTTCTGATGTGAGATTTTGCCCTTGTTTTTTTAATTATCAATTCAAGAATCAAATAGTTTCCATGCACATTACTTTGGAGCCAATGATTATTTCTTCCTTTGCAGTTACATAATATGAGAGTGAAAAAACTACACATTTACCAAGTTGCTGTTCCTCATTATAGTTTTGATGTTAATAGGTGGAGGGCCTTGTACTTGATCATGGTTCTAGACACCCAGACATGAAGAGGCGAGCAGAGAATTGTTACATTTTGACATGTAATGTTTCCTTGGAATATGAGAAGAGGTAATCTCTGATTCTATAGTTTTGTTTGATTTGAATATTGCCAATGTTCTGAAGTTTGTGCTCATGCCTTTGTTTTTTTTTTTTTTTAAGTGAAATAAATGCAGGGTTTTTCTACTCAAGTGCGGAACAGAGAGAAGCAATGGTTGCTGCAGAAAGACGATCTGTTGATGAAAGAGTACAAAAGATAATTGACCTAAAGAGAAAGGTACTAATATGAGTATCATCACTTGTTCACACAATTTTAGTTCTATACCAATTTAATACTCATGTCTTGCATTTATGGTTACCTGCAGGTGTGCTCAGGTAATGATAGCAACTTTGTTGTCATCAATCAAAAAGGGATTGATCCTCCATCACTGGACCTTCTTGCTCGGGAAGGAGTAAGTTCTCTTTATTACTTAGTGTTGCCTTTGGCTGTTGTGTAACGTGTAAATATATCCTATGGATGTTGGAGTTCTTAAATCTATGCGTAGTGTATATCGCTCTACCTGAATGTCGTAGTGGCTAGCTGAACTTTGTTTATTCTGATCTTTTGTTAGACAATTACAGTAATTGTGTTAATATTATTTTGGTCTTTTAGATAATTGCCCTTCGACGGGCAAAGAGGAGAAATATGCAACGGTTGGTCCTAGCTTGTGGTGGAGAGTCAGTTGATTCTGTTGATTACCTGACTCCAGACTGCCTTGGCTGGGCTGGACTGGTCTATGAGCATGTCCTTGGAGAGGAGAAGTACACCTTTATTGAAAATGTGAAAAATCCTAACTCTTGCACTATACTTATTAAAGGTACTCTTAACTTGCTAGTTCTTTTCAGTTTAAGGTACTCTTAACTTGCTAAACTTAAGGGCTTCACTGATTATCACCTAATCATTATCATTTTATATTTAGGACCCAATGATCATACCATTGCTCAAATCAAGGATGCTGTACGTGATGGACTAAGAGCACTCAAAAATACCATTGAAGATGAAGCTGTTGTATTGGTATGTTATAACATTGCCAGCATAATTTTATATTGGTTTTGTTATTAGCCTTTAATATTAATTGTGAAAAATTGAACACAATAATCAGTTCTTAGACTTCAGTTGCAAGATTATCTTGTAAAAGCACTATTGTGATATTGACATAGTGTGTGTTATGTAACCTTAGTTTGCATTCCCTAAATGCATGGTTTTTCTTGTCCTTTTGGACCCTATGTATTGGATAGTTGATGTTTCTCCCTTGTGTGTGTTTGAGAGTTGTCACTATATACTGTATTCTATTTCTTACTTTTTTGGGAAATGACTTGTTGAGTTGGAAAGAATATTTGAATTTGCTATATGAACTACTATCCTTTAATTCAAAATAAATTGAGATCTGTATTTTACATGATGAAATACCTATTCATTCTGTATTCCTGATTGCATCAATTTGTTTTAATATTTTATGTGTGGTTTGCAAAGTTTTACTCTTGGCTTCATCTTAGCCAACTAATCCAAGGGTCATATATGCATAAATAGTGTCCTTAGAGTTGAGCTTCTGATTGGGACTTTTTTGTGTTTCCTTGCTCAGGGTGCTGGTGCATTTGAAGTGGCTGCTAGACAGTACTTGATCAACGAAGTGAAGAAAACTGTTCAAGGGGTACGCATGTGTTTATCGTGTCTGTTTATGAGTTTTAATTGAAACATTTGCAATTGTCAAATGTCAATTAATTGCCTGATTTGTCTTCGTTTATCCCTATGACCAAACATTGAACAGCGTGCACAGCTGGGTGTTGAAGCTTTTGCCAATGCCCTCCTCGTGTTACCCAAGACACTTGCTGAGAACTCTGGCCTTGATACTCAAGATGTGATCATTGCCCTGACGGTAACTGATTGATTTTTTCAATGGGAAACAAGCAAGATAGATTACATTTCTATCATTAAATTACCTATAATAAGCTTATTTTGTTGGTCATAATTGTGATTCTCTTGCAGGGTGAGCATGACAAGGGAAATGTTGTGGGACTATCTCTGCACACAGGAGAGCCTATAGATCCACAAATGGAGGGGATCTTTGATAATTATTCTGTTAAGCATCAGATTATTAACTCTGGGTAAGTGGAAAATTAACTGCCCTCTCCCCTATATATGTGCTCATTTACACTGCAATCTTCCATAATCCTTTTTTACATCAATATTACAGTGTAAGGGTTACTTCCCTTTATCTGATCTAGCAATTTCCGCTAAAAAACTCAATCTTTCACTTTGCAGCCCTGCAATAGCATCTCAACTACTACTTGTGGATGAAGCAATTCGGGCAGGGCGTAACATGAGAAAACCAACTTAAGCTCTTCTTCCTTACCATTGTTCACATGGGCTAGTGGTATTTTGTTTTGTTTTTTTTTTTTTGCTCGCATTTTTGAAGGCTAGCTATGGATCTTGTGAAATTTAAGGACCCAAAACAGTTGTGATAGATATTAATTTGGCTGTGAGTTTTATTATTGTAATGGGGACCCCTTTTAAATGTGTTTGCACCATTGAATTTGTTACTTTGCACTCTATGGTTTGATGTTTTATCCTAAAAATTAGTTGGTGTCTTATGTATGACCATAAACATCACACCTTGAATCAAGTTATCCTCTCATAGAAAGATGCTACTGTAGGTGTATAGAAGTCTGCCTTATAAACCAGACACAAAATAGGCTTTTTTTTTAACGATTTCTTGATGACTTGCAATCTTGCATGATCCTAAAATAGAATATTCCATATCTTTTTAATATTCAAAAATTTTGTTCTAGATTTATATGTGACACTACACTTTTAGTCTTTTTTTTTTCAGAATATTTTCATTTGGTCCTAGTGTGAGTATAGTATAATCATTTTCTATCCTCCATTAACAATATTGTTGAAATTTTCATTAAATACAAGGACATTTTGATCTTTTTTGTACAAAGTGAGTTGACCCTAGTGTCTTTGTATTTTATAGAATTTAAATTGTTTTGTTTATGGGATCAAAAATGATTATGCTACAATAATTCAAGAATCAAATGAGATATACTTTTTTTAAAAAGAAAAAGATTAAATGTAAATTACTAAGACAAAAAAATAAATTAACTCTATAATATACAACTTCTTTCCCCAGAATATATATAACTTGCCACCACCTCTCACCGTCATTTTTACGCCTAACTTCATCTAGATATGGACAAAAGACCTATGCGAAGGCTACTATAGTAGCAAAATTAATAATTATAATAATAACCGGCAAGCACATCATCAATTTGAAGTCTACAAGTAAAAATTAGTCAAAAAATAGTTCAGTCACATTTATTTTTGAAGCTGACGTGCATATTTAAATTTATTTCCAATTTTTTGAATTGTGTTTTTTTTCCAAATCAAAGACTCATTTGACATTTATTTATGACAATTAACATTTTTGTATTATCTTACAAAATATTGGACATAAAGAAAAAAATATTTACAAATAAAGGCGTTTTTTTTTTTTTTTTTTTTTTTTTTTTTGGGTGTACTCAGGGTTCCACCGTCAGAGACAGAGACAGTGACTAACCCGTTCGTTGAATTGTAGGCACCTCTTTTGGGTGGAACAGCTGACCTGAAAATTTAAGGATGCTCCATATCCAAACCCAGTGCAACCTAGGTGCTAGAATTGTGCATATATAAGTTGTTGGTAGAAAGTTTTCTGGGATTAGTTTGATAATGTCAGCCAACCAAAACAAAAATTTCTTGAGAGCAAAATTTGATGCTCAGAATCAGCTTAGGTTGCTAATGAAAAACTGAACTACACAAGTTTATGAAAAAAAAAAAAAAAACAGAACAGAAAACATGTCTTTCTATGGATAGATATCTAAAACTAGAAAGGCAGTTTTGCTGCCACTAAGCTTCTACTCACTGTTTCTGTTTAACTACAAACAAACACGAGTTGTCTCAAGTAGCCGGGAATTCATTGACGCTGCTGAGAATGCCAGCCTGAACGAACTCCTTCTCGATGAGCTGCTCCCCGAAGATGGAGTCAATATCATCGTCGAAGGGGGAGTTGAAGATGCTGAAGAGGTCATCAGAAGTGTTCAAGAACTGCTCGAACCCGGGGTCCAAGAACACGTTCCAGGCACTATCGTGCTCCTCAGCTGCGGGGTCCATCATCAGCATTGCAGCAGACGAGGCCTCGACGGGTGGCGGGGGAGGGGCAAACTCCATTTCCGGAACCCGTGGCTCCAGCACCCCTACTACTTCTTCTTCCATCTTTGGGAATTCGGGCTTCCACGGGTGCTCTTCATTGTTCACCTCTTCCGCCCCCTCCTGTTTCTCTCCCGCGTTTTCTTGATCCTGATCGGATTGCTCGCCCGACTGAACCTCCACTGACGACTCGGGATTACCAGCCATCTGCTGCAGCTGCTCTCGCTCCCGGATTTTGTTCAGCACGTCTGCATAACGGCTAACGTCGAAATTCGTGACTGCATTAGGCCCTCGGTACTCAATTGCCGCCATATCATATGCTTCTGCAGCTTCCTCTTGTGTGCCTTTATCACATCAGATATAAATGCAGATGAGTTTCGTTTAATCCTCAAAATCCCGACAAACACTTATGGAAGTATGTGCTCCATCTCAACTAAAAGGCTAAGCTGATAGTTGGATTGCACATTAATGACTATATGCTCAACAAAGACAGTTTAATTTCACTACTCATTCTTTATGGAAAACAAAGAAAGAAAATACATAAATGAAGTATTATTAGCAAGTGAATCTCTCGATCCAATGGAACCAGAAACCAAATCCCGGGCTACATTGCAATAAAAAACTAGATAGAGACGAGGCACGTTGGTCAAAAGGAGACAAATAGGTAGCTTAGCTTGCTTAACACAGAATGCAATTAATTAAGAAATAACTATGGTCAAACCCGAACAAGGAAACCGAGGGTTAGGGTACCAACTAAAGGAAGAAATAGTTTTATATAGTTGAACTGAAAGTTACCTTTCGTACAAGCCGCAAAGATCTGATTTGGGATATTAAATTCTAACAATCATGTCCATGCAAGCACTCTATGTATATAAAATATACTCTCTTTTAAAAAGTAGTGTGTATGAATCACATGCTTCATGTCAGCTTTAGGGAGTACTAATCTATTGAATATGGTTAGAGGTGAAAAATAAATAAACTAAAACTATACTGTTAGTATATCTCTGTCTGAGTGTCTGGGCTGCCATAATATTTTTATAGTACACCTAAAGAAATCATTTTTGGTTATTATATAACGATTGGATCCCTCGCAGGGATCTGAGCTTGAATCATGTCTGTTATGTATATCGCATTTTCCACTTTAATCCACAGAATAATCACCATTAGTTCTGAATTGACTATACAACGAGGCACACTATTCTTGAACGAAAATGGAGTTAATAATAATAATATGTATGTATGAAAAGTGGACCTACTGAAAGTTCCCAAGTAGAGATACTTAGTCCCAAGGACTCGTCCAATTCGGGCTTCCCATCGACCATTATGGTGGTGCCTGTCAAAGTCGAGGAGCAACAAGAGCAAAAGATGGTTTAGCAATCGATGGAGAAATGAGCCATGCAATCCACACTTGAAATGGTCAATTTGAGGGTGGGAAACATGATTGTCAACCCAAAAAAAAAAAACACATTTTCGGTACATAAGTAAACACAAATGAACACTCCACTTGTGTACTAAATAAGGCCTACATGGTCCCTCCACCTTCACCACTATAACTTAACAACAACCATAGAAATCATGAAAATGCCAAAAGCATACTATGATAAAAATTTAAAAACATGTTTCTTCAACCCCGTTTGACTCCAAAATCACATTTTTTTTTCCCAACAACTTTAAACTGTTTAGAAAGCTTAAACATGGACTATATGTTATGACTTCCACATATACATACATTCAATATAAAAGTAAATTCACGAGAATTTTTCTGTTTTACCTCGCCACACCACGATACTTAGAAACGCCTCGAGAAAAGCCACTGCTCTGCCTCCGCAGCGAAGCAAGATACTCCTCCTTAGACAACGGTTGCATTTCCTCTATCTCTTTGTCATATGTCTCAACCTGTGCACATTATGACTCGGTCAAAACGTTAAAAATGACTGATCAACCATTTACAAAACACCCCCTATATATATCATTTCAAACCCATATATAATTTCTTCATCTTAAACATGCTATCATATCATATCATACAAATTTCAACAACATTGGCCAAATCCGACAAGAAATTTAATTCTGCACAAAAAATATTTAAAAAAATGAAATAAAAACAAATTAAAGCTAACCAAAGTACACGAGAATTAAATTACCGGAAAGTTAAGTGTAGCAGAGGCCCCCCAGTACTTAAGAGCAGCAAGATCATACGTTCTGGCAGCGGCCTCCTCACTTTCATATGCCCCTGTACCCAATACACATTGAAAATGACATTAAATTTATTTTCTATATATATCAAGAAAAAAAAAAAGATGTTATATATAACAAAATTATTTCTTTTTTGGTACATTAGATTTAGAGACTAATCTTAAACCCACAAAATGTATGTCCAAAAACCTTGCGACGTGACAACATTGGAGTCGGAATTGATAAATTAAATTTAAGGGGAAGAACAAGATTAATGAAACTAATAAGTAATGCTTACCCAAGTAAACTAAGGCACGACAAAAGCATTAGTTAACGTTGCAAATGACAGGGAACATCATCAGCAGAACATGAAAAGGGAAAAATGGTCAGAAAAAAAGGATTAAATGATGGGTAGAATATGTTAATTAACTATAATTGAGATTAACTATAGTAATAAACTAAACCTGCAGATCTCCTCGGTTTTCGAACATTTTTTTGTATATAATTCCCAAATAAAAACTGACATTTAAAAAAAAAAAAAGGAGAAATATAATCACTTTGTCTTCCTTTCTTGTTCTGAATGTTATTCCAGGTAGTCTTGTCCCATAGGTGAGCTTCATATCTCCCGGTCCACCTGTGCCTGAGAAATTCAATGAAAGTTTTAAAAAATGAAAATAAATTTCCGAATAGCCAATTGTCATGCATGCACTCAAAAGCAACCGAACAACATAAATTTCCGATCTTTGTTTGTTTCTCACACCTCTGCTGCGTGCAGGAGTGTGTGAGAGAGAAAATTTGGCTTTTTTCTTCTTTTTTTTTTTTTTTTTTTCCGAAATTCTGCACCTACCTTGTGACACCTCTGTAAGCAGAGCTTCTTCTGGCCGGAGTTGAATCGGCATTGGCAGTTCTCTTCGCTCTGGAACGCTTCGCCGGTCGGGGCTCCGGGCTGGCCACCGGCTGGCCGGCCGGCGGCAACTGAATGCAAGAGGAAGAAGACGACGAAGAGGAAGACGGAGAAGAAGAAGAAGGAGCCGACCTCTTCATTTCCAACTCAAAAATCGAAAACAAAAAAAAAAAAAATTCTTTTTTTCTTATACTTTTCTCTTGTCAGAACAAAAATGGCAGCAGCCCAGAATTTAATGTTTCTCTGTGAGTCTGTCTGTCTGTCTGTTTGTAGGATTGGGAGATGGAAGAGGGAGAGGGAGTTGGGTAGTGAAGAATTTAGAGAATCAAGAAAGAGATTTTTGCTTCTTTTTTCTCCAAATTCTTGTTTGATCTTTCTGATTCTTCTTCTTGGCTTCCTTTTTTGTTTGGGCAAAACCAAAGTGGTTTACCAAATTGAGAAGAGAAGACGAGAAGGCATTTGCCGCACTGGCATGAGACTCACTCTGGACTCGACTCACTTATATAGCGTTTTAATTATTATAATCAAAGCGTGAGGGGTGAGGGCCTGAGTGGGCCAGTGGGGTAGGGAGATTACCGTAAAATTGATTTTCCCTCTTAACAAATGTCATCGTTTTTTCATATGCAATTTTTTTTTCTTGTCCTCTTTTTTTAGGGTGTGTTTGGAAACCCGGAAAATGATTTCTGGAAATCATTTTCCGAATTTTTGGTGTTTGGCTGTGCAAGAAAAATGGAAGTCAAAGGAAAATGCCACATAGTCAATGGAAAATGAAGCCTCTTTTCCGGAAAATGATTTCCCCTTTTTTTGGGGGGAAGTCATTTTCCATTCTTTGTTCTCTCATCTTCTGGTCAAAAAATTTCCACAACTTCACCAACACCTATTGTGCACTGTTCTCTCCTCATGAGATTTGGTTCTCGGATTTGTGACCGTACGTTTTCCGGCGAACACCGGTCGGATATCTCCGGCCAAAAACCAGAGAGCAGTGCTCTCTGGTTTCGGCCGGAAACCAGAGAACACGGTCGGAAACCAGAGAGTACTACTCTCTGGTTTCCGACGTCTCTTTCTTCTTCTTTTTTTTTTTTAATTTAATTTTTTTAATTTTTAATAACTTTATTTATGTATATTATTTGATTTCAAAAATATAAATATTTTTATATTTTAAACAAAATACTTAATTATATAAACTATATAATTCTATCTCATTTTCTAGAAAATGAACCAAACACACTAAAGACAGTTTTCCGCTTTGCAGCCAAACACGAGAAAGGAAAATGTTTTTCGGAAAATAATTCATTTTCCAGAAAACATTTTTCAGAAGTCATTTTCCTGCTTTCCAAACGGACCCTTAAGTGAAAATTTGAATCATTGATAAAAAGTTAAATCACGCTAAAATGACGTTGGTCCTGTTTGGAAAATGACTGTTAGTTAATTGAGTTACCATGATTTACATCTTTCAAATACTTTGTTGGGTCGGGGTGTGTGGGGCCCTTAGGATTGGGGTTCAGCCTTTTGGAAGAATTAAGTGAATTAGAGGGTGTAACTAGTTGATAACATTAGTTGTAGAAAGGTGTTTGGTAAATTAGATGTTAGCTATTTGGTATAATTTTCTTTCTCAAAAAGCTAAATGAAAAGGTTGCTTTGAGCAGCTTTTTAAATTTTAACATCTTAGAGTTGCAAAAAGCTAATTAATCAAACACTTATATTAATTTTTTTAACCAAATTAAAAAGTTAATAGTGGTCAAATAAATCAAATTTGACTTATAGACTAACTATTTTACAAAACATCCATTATATTAAGGATTCGGCCCACACTTACGTTGCGAGAATATATAATGTATATTTTAATTATGTTTTTGTATTCCTTTTTCTGTTTCCTTGATAAAATGAAAAAGTGAATAATTTCATGAAGTAAAAGTAAGATTTTTGCCTTTTAGTTCTATGTTGTGCGTTTTATCCCTCTATTACCTTTCGCAAGTCATTTATACAATGTATATCGTGGACACAGTTGTTCATTATGCATATCACTCAAGAATCTTTCAATGCAATAACGTCTCTAATCTCTAGATAAGTGTGACAGACTGGATCTTTCAAGGGACGAGTATGAGTATTCCAATATGAGTTACATCAAGCTCAACATGAGTTACTTTGAATATCCAAATATCAATTTTATCATACTTAATTTATTTGAATTTTTAATGACATTCAAGTTTATTTTTAAAATTGAACTAAATTTAATCATGGCCAGAGTGATATTTGAAAATTAAAAGTAAAAAATTATGATTATATTTCCTCAAAGGATTTTATCATACTTTTGCAGTTTTACCATGTAAAAGAGTTTAAATCTCATTTTTTTTTTTGAGTCAGAGTCATAATTTGTGATCGTAATTCAAGACCAATTCAAATTAGTTTCGCAGTAATAGAGATATCATTTGTCATATGCAAAAATAAAATAAAAGAATCATTGTATTTGTATAACTAAAAGTTAAATTAACTATAAACTTAGTTTGTTCTTTTCCAATATATAAAACGACAACTTTAAAAAAATAACACTTTTTAGGTTTTTTTTTATAAGGAAATGTAAGATGGTAGTATTATTATTATTATTATTTTAGAAAACTTTACAATATTTTTTGGTATGTTAAACATTATAGAAAATCTTTATAAACAAGGTTTATTTATGGAAAATATTAAATTCTTTTGTATGCGATAATTTTAACCAAACATTTCAAAGTTGGTAATTTACCATCAAAATTTTAAATATTAGTAAAGTTTTTTTCTCTTTTTTTTTTTCTTGAAATGAAAAAAAAAAAAAAAAAAAAAAACCAACAAATTCAGGCTTAAATTTGCATACAATTTCATAACATGATCAATAAAATTCTTTTCTAAAAAATATGTGTTTCAATTCCCCATTAAAAACTATTCCATAAAAATGATTAATTTAACATATACTGACCATTTAGTTTTTTTTTCCTTTAATTTTATTTTTAAATGATATTATTATAATTTAAACTTGACATCTCATTGACATTTTCAAATTGAAAAAAAATTAATCATTTTTTAATTATATGTATGGTACATATATAAGCCAATGTAAGATAGTAATATTTAAAAAAAAAAAATTGAGAAGAAATAAAGTATAAAGCCAATCGTTTTCAATAAAAAGTAGAGTTAAAATTTAATTGAATATTTTAGTATGTAACTCACCCCGTGGAATATTATAGTAATAAGTACTTTAACTATAATGGTATACCTTCAAAAAAAAAAAAAAAAAAAAACTATAATGGTATAGTATGTGGTCTAATGGTACCTGAGTTGAAATTCCATTTAGAAAGTTATGAGTGCAAGCCTCAGTGGAGGCGTTATTGATTCTTTAGGTTTCAGTAGGTTGAGAAAGTATATGAACACATACTACATTGTAATAGAGCCAGTAGCATTCAAAAAAAAAAAAAAAAAAAACTATAACGGTATAGTATTTGGAGTAAATAATAAACACTTTCAACGGCCAATTGCCAAAAACGCAAAAACATATGGAATAGGCTGAGTTGGTGTAAGGGTATAGGCTGTTACACGCATGATTGAAAAATGAATAATGCTAATTTATCTCATAATATGATAATACATTTTTTTTTTCATTTTATATTCATTAATTATCATAAATTGATTAACTCAACCCAGTACTTATAGAAGAATTTACTTCCGAAATGAGTGACTAAGTAAAGTATGATTCTTGTACTAAAATGTCATATAAGTTCAATGATTGTCAACACCCTCTCAGTTTAACCTGCCATATAATATCTTTTCGAGTTCAATTCTCAACTCTTGGATAATGGCTCGAGACCCTTGCAATTACTCATCTTATTATTACATATTTTAAATTAAGGAGTAGTAATTGCAGGAGTGTGAAGCACTTTCTTATATAAAATGAACTAATAAACTATTGTAACATATAATAATCAAATATTATTACTCGACTGACTAGGTCATAAAGCGGGGCTTAATTACTCAATGTACACTTTTGAGTAATGGTTGTGAATTTTCCATGTCACTAAAAAAAAAAAAAAAGGACCAAAGAGCATATTTTGGTTTTATTGAAGAAAAAAACCTCATTGTAATGTTGTTTTTCTACATCAATTAACACGTCAGGTTAGTAAGAAATGTAGCATATATTACTTTTTCTCCCAAAAAGTTGAATCATCAATCCCAAGGCGGCCACACCCCAGCCAACAAAGCATTTGAGATTATGTAAACTACGGTGATTCAGTGGCTCAGTAGACAAGGTCAATCGAACATTAATATCTTATTAAATGTAACATTACTTGACATAATTGATATTAATAAGATAATTTATTTTTTCTCTCTCTCTTTAACCAAAAATAGAATATGTGACAAAAATAGTAGTCATTTGAATCATATTCAACATTTTCAATTACTAATGGAGGTGGGTTTGTTATGGTTTTCAACACTTGGCCGGAATGGCATATGGGAATCAATCTAATACTTTGAAAACTCATGAGAGTCCCAAAAAGTGAACAAAAATGGAGTTTAATTAGAGATAATGCTCAAAATACTGCAGAAATTTTTTCTTTGTTTGCGAAAGAAAATGCAACCACCACACGTGGACACCAATAGTTATTGCATGGACCGTGAGCTGTGTGAATCACAGTCCAAAAACGACGTCATTTGATGTATTTTTTCGCGCGACCGGATGTAATAAGCATTTTTATAATTCATAATGTATATTATTTTAAAACATAATATACATTATTCCAAAACATAATGTACATTATTCTAAAACATATAATGTACATTATATTATTCCATAAGTTTCATATTTTGACACGTAATGTACATTATTCTAACACATAATGTACATTATTTTTACTCATAATATTCAGCGACGTTATTTCAGACCGTGGTCCACGTAACTGTGTGGAGCGTGCCCACGTACACTTTTTGGTAAAACATTTACGCAACTACATTATAATAGTCCGCACAAGTATACTACGATGGTAAAAAATAATAATAATAAATACGTATATAAATATTAAGCAAAATATTCATGTCGTATAGTTGAAGTTAATTGTTACTAAAATCATGTTTTCCTCATCAATCATTTCCGATCTGACTATATAATATTGACGGTAATTTCCATTTTATTTTGATGTCTAGTAAAAATAATCACACTCACAACAAAGTATAATTATAGACAAAAATTTCCGTCCACTAATGGCGGCAGACGGAAAATTGCAACTTAAATATAAAAAGAGATATATTTCCGTCCAAGGTCGGTGAAATATCACAATTTAATATTTCTATTATATTCCCTTTAATTATTGGGAAAATAAGTGAATTTTTTTTTTTAAATTTGGAGTGACATGAAAACTAAGGCTATCCTTATTTCTGTAATACTTATCACTGTAAACAATGAGTCACGCTTTCAAAATTTGGGTCAAGACCTTGTGGTTTAATGGCACTCGAGTTGGACTTCCATATATGAGGTTGTGAGTTCAAACTTTAATTGAGGTGTTATGGGTATTTAAAAATAAATAAAAAATCCTACCATATTTGGTAACTTTTCAAGATAAAATGGATCACAATACTATTTTTTGAACACTAAAAGACAACGCTTTCAACCGTTCAACTCGATTCAAATTGGATGTGGACCTCATATATATTTGTACTACAAAAATAACACTTAATATGTCAATTTTGCTATAAATTTTCAACAGTCCGGTGTCATGTTTCTCATATTTGTTATTGCATTTTGCATCCAGCTAGCAGTGCCTTGAGATGAGATGCCGATTGCGAGTATGTTTGATTGTAGGAACACAACATCTAAGCACCAATGAGTTTCGTGGATTTCGCAAATTGGTTTGAGATGCCTTCATTAAATATAATAATAAAAAAATAGTTTTATGTCAAAGTGTCTCACATAAAACATGTTATACTTGTTACATTTTAATTAAAAAGTATTACACGTCTTACGTGAAATGGTCTTATACAAGACTTATTAAAAAAAAAAAAAAAAAAAAGCAATCACTCTTAAATTGGTTTTAAATGACATTTTAAAACGAACTAAAAGTTCAAGACATACGAGTAGACATTAAAATTATCAAAATAAATTACACTAGACTGGTCAGTTCACCCTGCATATAATAAAGGGTGAGCTAGCCTGAATTGGAGATTTAGGGAATGTTTGGTTGGATTGAAAAGTTTTTTCGTGAAAAATATTTTCCTGGGAGGAAAATGTTCTTGTTGTGGTTTTTTTTTTTTTTTTTTGATTGGTTCATGGATTTCATTTTCCAATTGGAAAATGAATATAATTCGTCAAATTTGATGAAAACAAAATCATTGGTTGGACATGAGATTTTGTTTTTCATTAAAAATGAGAAATAAAAAATGATATAATTTAACTATTTTATCCTTGTTTTCTTTCTTAATTAAATTACTTTTTTTTTTTTAATTTGTAGGGGCATATATGTCTTTATACTTATTATTCCTTACAATTTCAATTCTAACAATAGAATTAGTATTCTCAGTCATTTTTTTTCACCAACCAAACAATGAAATTCATTTTACTAGTAATTTATTTTCTATAAAATTTCAATATCAATTCCATTTCCCTTAAAATATTATCCACAAACCAAACGAGCCTTAGTGGTTGATTAGGAAGCTATCCTAAATGGCAAATTTTAATGCGAACCATGGCCTGTGTAGCAGCGTGGAACATGGAGTGTGTATCATTTTAATTATACTTCAGTTTTATTTGATAATATTGCTATGTTTTTTAGTTCATTTTCCGTTCACACTATTTTCATTATAGCAATAATACTAAAGTATCATTTTAATTATACTATAGTTTCATTTGATAATATATATTATTGATTGAGTTTTATTTTTTTGTTTCATTTTTCACACACACTAGTTTAATTAATGTTGAAGTAATATTTTAATTGCACTTCAGGTTATTTGACAATATATTTTATTATATGGCTCTGGACTTTAATTTTATTTTTCACGCACACTAGTTTCATTATAACAATATTAAATAATCATTTTAATTATACTACAGTTTCATTAACAATATTACTTTCATTTTCCTCAAACTAGTTTCATTATAGTAACACTAAAGTATCATTTTAAGTATTAAATACATTAGGAATTTACTTAATACATGTATATTTAAGTAATTTATTATCTTTAAGCATTAAAATCTATTCAGTTCGATCATCTACAAAACAAAAAATTAGCGATTTCGGCCTCCCCTAAAATTTCCTCTTTATATGCGATACATCATCAAGATTTTCCCTTATACAAACCTGTTAAAATTAAGTTCTCTAATATGCTTAGACTTGACAATTTGTGTAAACAATTGATATAATTATGACATGAAAATGATAAAGTATAAACACGAACATTACCCATGAATGTTAACCGATTAAAGTTATAAACACAAATTATTTTAAAATGTGTTGAATGGGTTGATTTACACATTTAGTTAATATGTGACATATTGACACAATAGAACCCAATAAATGACACGATATAACTTATTTAAACCCATTATTCATATTAATATGATTTAATTAAAAAAAAACTTTTGAAAAAATCTACAATTAAACCCAACAAAATAGTAAAGATATTAAATTCATAGCATAGCATAATATTCATAAAAGGATAAAATAATATCTAAAAACCATAACTAAATAACTAATATTAAGTATTTTCAAAAAAAAAAAAAACTAATATTAAGATTAACGAGTTAAACAGGTATTTATGGGTTAAGCAAGATTGACATGTTAAAACACAAAATTTAATAGGTTCTAAGTCAGTCAACCAATATGCCGTTAATAGTTTGGGACACATTAAAATTAAACATCAACATATATGTTGCTTTTGTGTCTAGTTTCATGTCATGTAAATGAGACGTGTCAAAAAATGCCAAGTTTATATTATGCCGATAAAATATCAAAAGAATAAAGAAGGTTATAATTAAAAATCATAAAAAATTACGAAAATATCAATTATACTAAGTAAACCCATAATTAAAGAATTTTGTTACTTCAGGTACAATAATACATAAATTGTAACTTTTTAAAAAAGTTAAGAATATATTGCAACAATTGAAAAAATAGATATTAATTAAATAATTAGCAGGGAATAATTGAAGGATTAAAAAACACATCTTCCCAATAAAGAATTAAATGAAATATGGTGTTATGAATTAAGAATAATGAAGACTGTGAATTAATTAATTGACTTCTTAAATTATTATCTTACTTTTTTTTTCCTTAAAAAGGGTGAGATAGATTCATGTGAGATATGTCGGATCAAGATAGAAATGTAATATTTATCTGAAAAATATACTATTAATTAGAAATAAATAGTTTGTTACTTAAAGGTAAAGTTTAATATTTTTAAATCAAAATATAATATTTAAGGGTTGAACAATTTCTTAAGAGAAAGTGTAATACTAATTAGGGATAAAATGATTGATTGTTACTCATGAAATTAAATCTAATATTTATAAGAAAAAATGTAGTATTTTGATGAAAAATGTAAATTAGTAATGAAGTGAGTCACTCAACTTAAATTGGGGTTAAAGAGTAATTGGAACGGATTGGATTGAAAAAATTTGGAGGCAGCAAGCTAAGCTAAGCACGATGATGGATTGTGGGCGGAATGGACATGCGTTGACCGCTCTAGTGGACGGAAACAAAAAAGTATACAGTAATTTTGTGTGATGTCGTTCTCAATTCTCATTCACGGTAGGTTTACAACACATGCATATATACAACATACATTTTTATTGATATACTAGTATTTCTTATGCGCGATGCACAAAAAATAGATGTACAATATTAATATTTTATATTAAAATTTTAAATTTATTTAGACTTTAAATATTTAAATTATTATAAATAATAATAATAATAATAATAATAATAATGTAAAACATTTCTATAAATTTAATATTTATATTTTACTAACATATAACTCCAATATATAATGTGTATATTATTATTATTATTATTATTATTATTATTATTATTGAAAATAAGAAAATATATGGTGGATGCATGCGCATGGTAGTAATAGTGGAAAATATAACGGAAGTTATAACGGTAAGGATATGTTTGTCCAAGAACATTTATAGCATAATGTATCATAAAAACTTAACGGAAAAAACGGATATAAATGAATGGTATAACCTTCATCCACACTTATTATGTTTTTATTTAGATTAGATTAGATATAATTTGATAACATACATACAACCACAACGTAACTGTGGATTCTGGTGCATATATATGTGTCTTATGTTGTGAGTTTTTGTATCTTGTGTTATGAAATCTCGTATCTTAAGAGTATGAATTATGTAACTGAAACAAATCAATAATTGTATCTTATGTAATAAGTTTGTGTCTTGTTGTGAAATTTTGTACCTATGATTCTATGAACACAAATTATATATAAAAAATAAATAAATCAACCACTACTGAACCAGGACTATGTGGTCTAATGGTATCCGGGTTGGACTTCCATTTGGAAGGTTGTGAGTTCGAGCCTCAGTGGAGGTGTTATTGGCTCTTTGTGTTTCAGTAGGTTGAGAAAGTATATGAACAGATACTACAATGTAATAGAGCTAGTAACATTCAAAAAAAAAAAAAAAAAACCACTACTGAAAATTATAGAATTTCCGACCACCTGAAAGTGATCTTAATCAAGTCGAAAGCCTTTTCCGACCACTTTTGGTATCCGGAAAAATCTGTGTTGCTATTTCCGACCACTTTTTGCTTTCAACTTGATTTAAGATTATTTTCAGGTGGTCGGAAATTCTATAATTTCTAGTAGTGAACTTTGTATTAAGGATTTTGGTTTTTTTTTTTTTTTTTCTTATACAAACCTGTTAAAATTAAGTTCTCTAATATGCTTAGACTCGACAATTTGTGTAAACAAGTTCGATAATATATTGATTTAACTATGGCATGAAGATGATAAAGTCTATAAACACGAACTGACCCATTAAGGTTAACGGACTAAAGTTCTAAACACAAATATAATTTTTAAATGTGTTAAATGGATAATGGATTGATATACACATTTAGTTGATAGGTGACATGACACAATAGAACACAATAAATGACAAAATCTATGAAATTTTCTGTCTTAGGAATGAGGATTTATGAGACTGTTTTATAGGAGATTCTGTCTAATTAATTAGCATATTTAGCATATGCTTAATATAGAAAAGATTGGTTTCACCAAAAAAAAATATATATATATAGAAAAGATTATTGAACAAATTTAAGGACTATTTTGCATTGCCACATACTATTTAATTAATTATTATGCTCTTTTAATTTTAGTACATTATATTTTCTTACTTTCATTTGCTTGTCACAATTAATTCTTCGACCTTTTAAAATTGTGGTGTCTATCCACTATTTAATAAATATGGCTAAACATAAAATTTTTTCATCATTCAATTAAAAGAATTTACGAGGAAAATAAATTACATATTAGATAAGAACAAGATAATTGAATAATAAAATTACATGTTAGTCATCTTTAATAAATGGTGAAATGAAAAATCAATGATGTAATGAGATAAAATTAAAAAAATATGATCAAATGTGACAATGTCACAATAGTCAATGATGATTAAAAGTAAAATTTGCTCTAAAATATTTCAAGATCAACTTCTTATAACAAATGAAATTTATTTTATAACTATTGTATTACATGCAAGAACAGGTCACCATGTCCCCTTTATATAAAATTAATTAGGTTAAAAAGTTAAATTAATTTAGAAAATTTTAAAAGTAAGACAAAATGATGATTCTTGAATATCAATGGTTTGAATTTGTCAACGAGTTCTCAGCGGGAGAATGGTTCTCATATGATTAGGAATATATATATATATATATATATATATATATATATATATATATATATATTGAAGAAGCTTTTGATTTCTTTTTTATTCAATCTAGCTCTTTGCAGCAAAGATTGTCAATCCTGTTCCAATATATAGAGGTTGTATTAAATATCAGGGGGTCGCGTGGCCTAATGGATAAGGCGCTCGCCTCCGGAGCGGGAGATTGTGGGTTCGAGTCCCACTGTGATTGAAACTTTGCCTCACCAAAAAAAAATAGAGGTTGTATTAAATGAGTTGGAGACGAGGAAGTACAAAGCCCTATAAATTTAGGGTTATTTAATTTGTTGGATTAAAGCTAAGGTTGAATATAGTGTAGGTGTTGTATTAAATAATGTACCCAAAAAAAGTTAAAGGAAATTGCATTATATTTGAAAGATCGAGTTCTATTACATTGGCTTTCAATCTTTACTCATTCACTCTTATTTCTGACAAGAAATGATAATAAGTTATCTTTATGTGAGTCCCAAAAAATATGCCAACATTAAAATTTTGTGTGAGAGAGTATATATAAGTAAAAAGTAAAACTTGAGAGTCAAAATACGAAATTAAATGAGGCTAAAATTTCAACTGCCCAATGTTTTTTTTTTTTAGAAGAACAAATATTTTTAAAAATTTCAATTTGAAGAATTTTTTTTTTTTTGATAACTCAAATTTTCTAACTTTATCATAATATATATATCATCCTTTCAAAAAAAAAAAAAACTATATATATCATAGATTCATTCACGCCCATCAGAAAGTAAATGAAGAGTTTTTCATACTAAATAGTACCCCGTAATAAATAGATCCTTAATTTGTACATTCTATATTATTTTAAAACTTCATTAAAAAAGTTTACGTACTTGTGATGTTTTTAAAAAGAAAAATATTTTGTAACCGTACAATTATTACACCCATATTAAAAAAATAAATTTATTTCATAAATTACTAGTGAATTATTGGCTGGCTTATCCTAAGTTAATAAGGAGTTGACTACTTTTCTTTGCGTTGTAAAAAAAAAAAAAAAAAAAACCGCACTTTTTATGTTATATATAAAACAAAACAAAACAAAACAAAACAAAAAAAAACAAAACAAAACAAAAAAACAAAACAAAACAAAATTCAAGAAGTAACGTGAACAAAAAATGTTGGAGGTTAAACTGATTCATAAATCGTTATACCATGTATCAGAATTCACCATACATTATGAACTTCAGTTTTAAAAAAATTATATATTTATAATAAACATATTATGTACAGATGTGCCCGTAATTATGTAAATAAATTGAAAGACGACACATAATATCAATATGTTAACTATATGCACATACAATGTAGTTAATTTATTAGTGCTTTCAATTTATTTACGAGCACATGATTATTTAACTAAAGTCACATAATGTTAGGCAGATGCCGGTAAAAGGCCAAGTCCATCAATTGGTGACTAGGGGAATTGTCGGGTAGAAACCGCCAAGAGCCAAGTCCAACACCCTGCCACCCTGCATCTCAAAAATGTGGTATATAAGGATATAAAATTGTGTCTTTGTTATGAACTATAGCTTTTGGCGTAGTGATAAGCGCTTAGTCCTAACAAGTGGTATCGGAGATTGTTGGCAAAGTTGCGCCTTTACTGGTAGCGCACTATAACTTTTGGCCTAGTGATAAGCGTTTAATCCTAATAAGTGGTATGATATCAAAGATTGTTGGCAAAGGTGTGCCTTCACTGTGAACTATAGCTTTTGGCGTTTAGTAATATGTTAACTGCATATACACCATTTAAATGTTATTTTTTTATCTGAATGCAAGATGAACTATAGCTAATAATAGTATAATTTGCCCTGGTTGATAGGTTAGGCCAATGACAGATTGACAGCATACTCTACGTACGATGTTTATAACTTGGTGTTCGTTTTGTACGAGAAATGCGTTCGTCGCTGTGTACTTTTCAGTTTTCAACCTAACTAGTTGGCAAAGTGGGAAGCATTGTGTATTGCATGTGCATTATATTGTGCTGGATGGGTATATATTTACGTTATTAATGTCATTAATTAAGCTAGCTCATCAATCTGACTAATGGGAAATTTTCTATATTTCGCCTAATGTATCTCAAAAATTCAAAATTGTGATTTGTGAAATATTTAATTTTAAGATCACACCAACTATTCACACAGACTAACATACATCAATCAATCATGTTGCTCAATTTATCATGACTCATGAATATGGCTATATATATACTCGCACTTAGATAGGTTGGAGGGCCTTTCATTAATTGGCTCTTACTACTCGATACTAGTAAAAGACTTACATATATCGTCCCAATTCTTAAGGATATTTGATTCACAAAATGCTAGATTACCTTAGTGAATGTTAGATTGTTGAGAATTTTAAATTATGAGAACGTTATATTTATGTGTTTGATTAAAACTGACGTATGTAACATAAACATGTTTTGTATAGGGTTTATCTTTATGTTTCATAACAATTAGAATTAAAATAACAAAAGTAGTAAATTTACTCAAGAGTTGTGAGGAGATTACATTCTCTTCAAAATCCTAGCTATGTGAAGGGTATGTTACATTCTGTAAGAAAAGTTGTATTCCGAAGAATGTAAAATAACTTGAATCAAATATGTGAATATGACATTTCAAAGCTCACATTCCCTTGGTTATGTTGTATATAGCTTGGGCCAAACACCCCTTTAATGATATACTTAATTGTAATTCAATTGGGATAATGCCCGCGTTGAAAAGTTCCTCAAAGAGAGCTATAATGTATTCTTATTAAGACCATAAAGTCAAATGTTGAAGTTGTGGATATCAAACTGATCTTATAATTAAGTCAAAGTTGCGCTATAAAGTTGTTGATTTGCATTCGGACTCCTTTTGACATGTCAAATGTCGAATTTAATTTATAGACTGTGTAGCGCCAGAAAATGTTTCTTTTGTCTCATTCTAATGCAAGTTTCATACTTCAAACATAGGATAAAGGGAAAGCAATGGACATTTCTTTTCATTCTTTCTTTATATTTATTTTGATTTAATCTTGTATATATTTTGTGTATTGAAGATGCTTGTGCTTAATATAGTTATATTTGGATTTTGGATATATTGTGCTTATTTGCATTTTTCGTTATTTGTTCTTTAATATATTATGATTATGATTTGTTAGTTTAGTTTTTGCATGTCGTGTGCAATATATATTGTTGATGTGTGTGATTTTTGGCGAAATTATATGCACATTTTTTATGTTGTGTTTTTATAGAAATGGGATGTATCTAGAATCAGGGATGGAGCCAGAAATTCGATTGAGGGGGGGCGAAGAAGTAGTACGGATTCAGAAATTTTTTCCAGTAAAAGCGAAACATTAAAACAAAAGATATAATTTAAAAAAAAATAAATAAATTACCTAAGATTTTTTTTATATAATCATTACTTAAAAAATATAGTTGTAAATATTGTTGGATATGTGCGAAAAATAAAACACATCAAAACTTTATAAAAATATTAATAACAAAATATGAAACATAATTAATTTGATAAAATAATTTGAATAGAAAACACATTATAAATTACGCATATTAAATATTAA
Source organism: Ipomoea nil (assembly GCF_001879475.1). Taxonomy (NCBI): domain Eukaryota; kingdom Viridiplantae; phylum Streptophyta; class Magnoliopsida; order Solanales; family Convolvulaceae; genus Ipomoea; species Ipomoea nil. The sequence continues at coordinate 7,541,604 of NW_017617471.1, forward strand.
AAAAGTGGCCATAGGGGAAGGACTCAAAAATATGTTAATGTAAAGATTTGAACCCAAGACCTTTTTCCATTAACAAACACATGTTTTAATAATTACTCTAACTCCTTACATGTTAACATTTACTAATTTTTTTATACTAATACTAACACCTATACTATATATACATATATACATACAAATATTATATATGGAGTAGGGGTGGGATGAGGGGGCAGCTGCCCCCTCTCTGCCTCTGTCCCTGGCTAGAATACTCTTGTCATACACCTATAAATTTTTGCACTATGAGAGTATGTAAAAATCGTATTGGCACTTATTGACTAGCCTTAGGCTTCTATACAGTGGATAGGGATGGCAATATGCCCCGTCCCGTCGGGGATCCCCGGCCGCGTAGGGAACGGGGACGGGGATGGGAAAAAATTTTGGGGATCGGGGACGGGGATACGCCTCCCCGCCCCGCTCCGTCCCGTCCCCGAATAATTATTATATATATATATAATTTATTTTTTTTATTTATTTTAGTTGTAATATATATATATATATATATATATATATATATATATATATATATATATATATATATATATATATATATATATATATATATATATATATTACTTAACCTATTGTGTACAGTAGAATGCTACTGTGTACAGTAGAGTTATAAAAATATATATATATATATTACTTAACCTACTGTGTACAATAGAATTGCTACTGTGTCATTATGATATATATATATATATATATATATATATATATATATATATATATATATATATATATATTAAATTAATACTTAAAATTTTTATTTTTTAAAATTAAAAGTTACACTAATTTTAGATTTTGACTAAAAGTTGATCGGGGACGGGGAATCCCCGTCCCCGCCAAATTCTCCGCGGGGACGGGGATGGGGATTATTTATAATTTCCCGTCGGGGATGGGGACGGGGACGGGGATGGGGATTATTTATAATTTCCCGTCGGGGATGGGGACGGGGACGGGGTCGGGGTTTCGAGGACGGGGACGGGGAGTATACTCCCCGCCCCCGCCCCGCCCCGTTGCCATCCCTAACAGTGAAAGTAGCGAGTAGGAATTTAGGGATTAGTCTTTGGATTGCCTTAGTAATCTTACACAGCTTGTATGATTAACTTGTGTATAGGTAATTAGATGAATTGTTTGGGTTCTTCATGTGCTAGCTTTAATTTGCGCTTGTAAATTATGGGAGTAGCAAATCTTGTAGGTCAGTATACTTGGGTAGATCACGGAAGTGACATCAAGGACTTTATCACAATTCATCCATTTGCAAAGGATAAAATTAGATTTCTACATTTATTTAATTTGAATAGGAATTAGATTGATCTATGTCTTTTACCGTCATCGCATCTTTAATACCTCTCTTCATTAGTTGAATTTAGTTTGTTTGTTTTTTTTTCTTGTTTCCATTATGTTACAATCGAATTAGCTTCACAATTTTAATTTGAGTTGGTGCTTATTAGCATCTAATTCCTTATGGATCAATAACCCAAAATACTCATGGATTTATAAATTTAGTTGACCTCTAACACTACAATCAATCATGGATTCATGTTCAGTTGAGTCACCATGATTTACATCTTCCCAAAATGCTCTGTCGGGCCGGGGTGTGAGGGGCCCTTAAGGTTGGGGTTCAGCCTTTTGGAATAATTATTTAAGAAAAAAAAAAAACTTAATTTGGAAAAAGATAACAACATTCTTAAAGTATAAACAATGAAATTTAGGCTCAGTTTTTGAAATACACATTAGAACATTAACAATATTCACTATATATTATATAATTTATTACTTATAACCAGGCACAATGTATGATTAAAAAATGTCCAATAAATAAATTTAAAAAAAAAAAGATAGTAAAATTATATAACTAGAGTAAATGATATATATATATATATATATATATATATATATATATATATATATATATATATATATATATATATATATATTGCCTAAGTTAAGATCAGAGAAGGTCTATGCTAAACTTAATTAGTGAAATAATAAGAAAAAGAAACATATTAAATTTTGCATTGTGAAAAATAATAGAGCAAGATATTAAGTGGAATGAAATACATATAATACAACACTTAAAATCACGCATTTGTCTTTCATGGACCAAACTCGTTTGAATTATATATATATATATATATATATATATATATATATATATATATATATATATATATTAAATTTGAAGTAACATGCATGATATATATAAATACACATAAATTCTAATCGCAAGCAGCAGAATTCAGACGCAATGAAACTCCCATCTCATTTCACTTTTACTTTTAGATTGATACAACATAAACCTGGAAGAAGAAAAAGAAAGATGTTACTCTTCTAAGAAGACTTGTCCTTGTTGTTTGAATCGTATGACAGAAAACGAAATTGGAACGTCAGTTTTTTTTACCCATTTAATGTTGGATTTTTTAGATAGTAATAGATCCGAGTGTAGTAGTATCAAAATTTTACAACGCTTTCTTGTTCAATCCCAGAATATTTATATATATTCATCTCTTCCTTCCGAAACAAAGCTGATCCTCCACTATGCCAATCCTATCAATTGAATCCCAATTTAATTTTTAAACACTGCAACTTATTTTGTTCTAATTAATATGGTTTCCATAAGAAAAAAACAATTGTCGCCTCTTTGAGTTGACCAAGTCCACTAGGACTTGAATTGAATGTGGGTTGTCAAGCCCACAACAATTCCAACTTAAACAACTCATTAGATTAAGTGGGCCTGTTTAACAGGACCCATCTCTAGAACATTTTTATAGATCCAACATAAGCGTCAAAAGCCGGCAAATTATGCTGCGGACTCGTGTCCACAATGCATTGTGGACACGAGTCCAAAACAACATCGTTTTAAAGAAAAATGCAGTTTTTTAGTTAAAAAAAATTGATTTTGTCTCGCCATTAACGGTGTTAACGACGTTATTCGTTTGTGAACATATGAACTTACAATTATGAACATATAGTGATAAAATTATAAACATAGAGCTCTAAAATTGTGAACATAGAGTTTCAAAAATTATAAATTTACAGTTATTGAATTATGAATGTACAGTTACGGAATTATGAATGTACAGTTATGCAATTATGAACACAGAGCTCTGACATTATGAACTTACAATTATGAACATATAGTGATAAAATTATGAACATATACTCCTATAATAAAGTGGTCTGAATTTTTTTTTTTTTTTTTAAGTTGAAAATAACGGTGCCACTAACGGCATCGTTACCGTGTCCAGCATGCATGCTGGATATGGGTCCATAGCATAACGATTGTCAAAAGCCTCCTCCAATCTCCATAGAAGTAACCAGTAGGCAATTTATATCCTGGACCAAGACAACACATAATTTGACTTTATAATGTACAAAATATATATCCATAATACACATACACGTAAACACAATATAATAAAGACACATAAACACATAACATAATACACAGAATTCATATTCATAATGTACAGAATTCATGTTCATTATATAATGTTTATGTGTATGTGCATTATGGACATAAATTTTGTGCATTATGAACATGAATTCGGTATATTATGAAGTCAAATTATATGTATTAGACCAGGATCCACAGTGCACTATGAACCCTGGTCCACGGTATAACGATTGAGTCATTAACCAATTGTTATGCCATTAATGTCAATATCACGAACTATCAAAATTCTCAATCATCATTTGCTAGTGTGAGAATAACACAAGCGTTTTCCAGCAATAATCACTTTCTACTTCTATCGGAGCCTGATAGACAAGACCCGGAAGCAAAAAACTAAAACCAATAAGGAAGACAACTAAGAAACAACAGAGAAAATAACAGAAAAAATTATCTAAGAGGATAAGGAAGAGAAAAACAAGTCATAAAGACAAGAATAAAACTTGGTTTACATCCTCCCAAATGCTCTGTCGGGTCGGGATGTGGGGTCCCTTAGGGTTGATGTTCAGCCTTTTAGAAGAAGAATAAAACTTGGTTAACTTAGGAATTTAGGTTTTTTAAGTTGAGTAGCTTAGTCTAATTACACTTAAATGACTTATTTGACCTTTATTTCAATGTTTTAATATTGTCTTATTAATCATTGAATAAAAGAGTTAACTAATAAGACAACAAAATTTAATTATGAATAAAGAAAAATTTAAATAGAATATAATTATCAAAATTTAAAAATTTACAGTTAAGACATGCTCAGAATATGTGGTGACAAAAAAAAATAAATTTAAGTAGCTAATAACATTGGTTAATATTCCTTCAAAACATTGCAAAATAAACTACAGATTTAATATTCTTATATATTTCTCATCAATTAAATTTGTGAGGATCTGCACTAGGGTTTTAATATTTATTTGACTATATATGTTTTTTCGGGTTTGGATTGAATTTCTCACAGGCCACAGATAACTCTGCAATCTGCTCTCACAATCTCTATACTGTTCTATGGCATGAATGTTAACAGTTTTCACCTTACATCTGGACTTCCACTATCTAAACCGATGGCCTTCACCACCGGATTCCGGTTATTATGCAGATACCACCACCGGCTCACTCTCCCAGCTCGAGTGCCTCCATTTCCGGGGCTCCGAAGAGGAGCGTCGGAGCTCCGGTTCCTCTCCGCCGCGGTTCCTCAGAGGAGACGTGTGCGCCCAGTGAGTGCTACGCGGGGGGAAGTCCTGGCCCCCGTAAACACATATAATGCTTTTAGGATTAAACTCTCTAAAGAGAGGGATTTGTCAATAGCCTTTTCAATTTCAACATTGTTTTACAGATAGTGAATCATTGGTTTAGCTTATCTTTCCGTGCACTCACTAAATTTGGGGAGCAAGATGATACTTTTTTTTTTTTTTTTTAATGCTTGATGGAACCAATACAATATACTAGTTTTGCCAAGTTGTTACTGTCATTTCATGGTTTTATTTTGTTTATGTAATTTAATCCTGCATCAAAGAAACTAAATTTTCCTTATCATAGCTTAGTGATCTTAATTACCTTTGTTGCCACTTCTATTAGTAAGTCTTGACTGTAATTCAGTTAGTAAGTGCAGTAATATAATAATGTTATAAAAATTAGCCTGAAAAATATGTCTAGTGCTGTTTCTTTGTCTGCTAGTTGTTTATTTACTTGTTAAAGAAAGGAAGTGCAGTAGTTCTGTCCATTTAGCCTTTGCTGATTTTGCTTTCTAATTGTTATGGAGTATATCTGCTGATTGTTGTGATTGATGCATCCTTCTTATTTCAAATATTGACTACAGGTTTGCAATGCATGAACTTGGTCTTTCTTCAAAGAAGCCATACAAGAAATGTGCAAGAGTTGTTGGAGAGGTAGGCTTGCATCTAAAAATATATTTCTTTGTATTCATTTGTACCATAATTTCTGCTCGTGTCTATTTATACCTCATTATAATTCAATAATGAAATTGTGGTGTATCAGAAAGGAACTCACAGCTTGTTTTCATTCTCTGTTTCTTCTTTTCAACTATAGGTTCTTGGCAAGTTCCATCCACATGGAGATAATGCTGTTTATGATTCCTTGGTGAGAATGGCACAGGTAAAACAAATCTTTCTTTAAAGTGTCAAATTTTTTAATATTAGCATGCCTCATTCCAACTTCTCCCTATAGCTATATGTAAAATTGACATAGGATTATGAAGGTGTAGTACTAAGTAGTGTGCAAGAAAATAGAAAGACATTAAATCTCTGTCTTCTTGTAAATGTATTCATTTAATATTATGCTTGCTGCATTACAAGAAGTTGCTGTTGGTATTACACTGTTGCTATTATCATGGTATTATTTTTTGGAATAATCAAACACACTAATAAGACAACAAAATTGAAAAATAATAGAGCAAGATATTAAGTGGAATGAAAATAATGAAATACATATAATACAACACTTAAAATCACGCATTTGTCTTTCATGGACCAAATTCGTTTGAATCATGCATATATACATTATAAATTTGAAGTAACATGCATGATAGATATAAATACACATAAATTCTAATCGCAGCAGCAGAATTCAGACGCAATGAAAGTCCCGTCTCATTTCACTTCTACCTTCAGATTGATACAACATAAACCTGGAAGAAGAAAAAGAAAGATGTTACTCTTCTAAGAAGACTTGTCCTTGTTGTCTGAATAGTATGATAGAAAATGAAATTGGAAAACGTCCTCATTGCCGTCATTGTTTAAATATGCGGGGTGGATATCCTCAGCAGTGAATAAAGGAAAGAATTCATTCCAAGCATCTGGCAGGGCAGAGTTTTGGGCTAACGAACATTGTGGAAGATTTGGATTTTGTTGGATTGAAGAAGTTGCAATGGAGTTAAGGTTTTGGGTTGAAGGTTGTGAGTGATGGAAGTTTTGCTGGGATGAAGTTGCAATGAAGGTAGAGTTTTGAGATGAAGATAGTGAGTGATTGGGGTTACGCAGAGAGGAAGCTACAATGAAGTTCGGGTTTTGGGCAAAAGATAGTGAGTGATTGGGGTTTTGCATAGATGAAGTAGTTGCAATGAAGTTAGGGTTTTGGGTTGGTGATGGTGGGTGATTGGGGTTTTGCATGGTAAAAGTTGCACTGAAGTTAGGGTTTTGGGTTGGATATAGAGATGAAGTTGCAATGAAGTTTGAGTTTTGGGCTGGTGATGGTAAGTGATTGGGACTTTGCCTGGCAAAAGTTGCATTAAAGTTAGGGTTTAGGGTTGGATATGGTGGGTGATTGGGGTTTTGCAAGTTTGAAGTTGTAGTGAAGTTAGGGTTTGGACAAGGAGTTGGAATGAGATGAGAGCTTTGGAGATTCTTCATAGGATTTGTGTTATTGCTCTTATATTCTTGATTGTTGCCTATGATGTTCCTCTTCATAGGATTTGTGTTGTTGCTCTTAGATTCTTGATTGTTGCATATGATGTTCCTCTTCATAGGATTTGTGTTGTTGCTCTTAGATTCTTGATTGTTGCATATGATGTTCCTCTTCATAGGATTTGTGTTGTTGCTCTTAGATTCTTGATTGTTGCCTATGATGTTCCTCTCTCCGTGATAATAGATCACACAAAGTGCCAACTCATGTTCTGTCTGCATTTGACAACATATGGTAAAATAATTTTCAGGTTAAAACAAAAATATTTAGCAAAGAAATATATATTACTTTATTAAAAAAACACTATTAAATTACTCTATTAAAATAGCATATTAAGAACATAACTTAAATGTATAAATAAAAGTACTGAATCTCATATCTTTTTATTTACATTTTAGTCGTCACTTGAATAGTCTTTAGTTCTAATTAAATATTTATTTTGCTAAAATCTGTTAAACGAGTTTGAGTACTTGATAGCCGTCCAAATGTGAATTAGTTATAACCTGCGAACTACTGAAAGGATTGCACCGCAACTTCTACATGAATACACTGTAACGACTCTTAGACATGTCTGGAGAAAATTGCGGTGCATTCATGTAGTAATTGCGTTACAATAATTCGTAGTTCGCACGTTTAAGGCTGGTTCACATCTGACTGCGACCCTAATTACCTTACAGGCTTACATACATGTTTGAGGTACATTGACATCCCTAATATTAAATATTTAACACATTAAAATAAATTTAAAGTAGATAAGAAGATTTGAGTACCTGATTATAAAGTGGGAGAGGATTGAAATTTTCAGGATATCGAAACTCTGACATGAGCCAAGAAGTTTTGGTGCCTTTACCATCGTGAAACACCAGGGGTTGTTTGGTGCCGATCACCACTCCCTCGTCGTCTTTCACCTTTTCTCGTGCCTGAGAGGCTTTCCAGAAACCCTTCCCACCGCCCACCGCCCTGTCGCCTCTCTTTCCCTCTTTAGTCTTCCTCTTGAACGCCGTAAAGAAATACATTCGCCCATTCCATTCATTCAAACCATAAGCACCTGCATATACATACATATATTACATGTACGTAAAATTAATTTCTCAGATTTTAAGTAGAAATAACCATAAGAAATAAGCAAATTAAGGGCTGTGTTTGGTTTACAGGTTTAGCTATCAGGAATGGGTATCAAAGTCATTGTTATTGTTTGGTTGATAGGTTTTGAAAACACTATTATGGGTTTTGATTACTCCACTCATTCTCTAATAAAATAAGGGTTTCATTCTATTATTCCTTCTCATACATAATCAAACAGCAATATTGATAATCATTCATATTCCACCATACTACCAAACTTTGAAAAATACTTTTACCAAAACTCATTATCATTACCAAGTATTTGATATTCATTCCGATTACGAACCAATTAAACACACCCTAAATTAATTAGCGTTACAAATTAAACTACTATACCTTCAAGTTCTTTAGGATGATGGTTGTAAATATCAAGATCGTTAATGATTCCCGGGTGAATTTTCAGATTTTGAGCCCTATATTTGAGATATTTGGTAATGAGTTCTTGATCGGTGGGATAAAAACCATGTCCGGGAGGCAGGCTTCTCTTCCACTCATATTCATCACCATAGCCGTTAGGTAGTTTATTACCACTGCAAGAAGCCATGACCACAACGTAACTCTGATATGATGATCTCTGGCTTTTTTTTTTTTCTTTTCCTTTAGTGGAGTTGATTAATGGGGCTATTTATATAGAAGAATTGTTGAATGACTACTTCTAATCTCCTAGTTAAGGACAATTTAGGACAAATCCAAATCATAATCCCGTTTTAAATAGGATTTTAAGGATTAGACAATATTATATTTTAGATTATGCACATAACTAATACTCTGTAATAATAATAATAAATCTAAATATAATTATTAATTATATCCAGTCAAGAAATAAAAACGGGGTTGAAATAATTTTTGATCAATCAATAAGAAATTGACACACATTTATAGAATTAATTTAATATAAAATATATATATAGATATATTATATATGGGTAATTATAACAAAAATAATATTTTATATAATTTTTCTTTCGTGCCGATTGTACCAATTATAATATACTCCGTACTATATACTTAGTTATAACTTATAAGATGTTCAGTCATTCATCTCTTCCTTCCGAAACAAAGCTAATCCTCAATTGAATCCCGGTTTAATATTTTTAACACTGCAACTTATTTTGTTCTAATATGGTTTCCATAAGAAAAAAATAATTGTCGTCTCTTTGAGTTGACCAAGTCCACTAGGACTTGAACTGTATATCGGTTGTCAAGCCCACAACAATTCCAACTTAAACAATTCATTGGGCTAAGTGGGTCTAATGAACATGACCCATCTCTAGAACATTTTTAGATCCACCATAAGCGTCAAAAGCCTCCTCCATACAAGTACAATTGTTATGCCGTGTAAGGTGGACACAGTTTCAATATGAGTATACGACACTGTTTGGTGATTTTGGAGTAACGATGCCGTTATTGGCTCCTTTTTCTGCCACCAATCATAATTTTTTTTTTTTTTTAAATTTGTCAAAACAATTCAACGAGACGTTGTGAATATAGAGTTCAAGAATTATGAACATAAAGTTCTATAATTATCCGGCAGGGCTGTTAGTAAGCGACGGAGCGGCCGTGGCGTTCCCCGGGCTAGTTGGGTTATCCGGCAGCAGCATTGGAGGCGGAGCCAGTACCCCTGCCGGATCATTCGAAGACATCGGAAAAGCTTCGCTGTATAAATTTTCGGCGAGAGAAGCGGCGGAGATTCTCAAATGCAATCGCTTATATATATATATATATATTTTTTTGTTGAGATAAGTAAAATGTCAATTTTAGCCCTGTTAAAAATGGAGAATTTTTTTTTTTCCGGTGAAATTTTGACGGAAAAGTGGCCGAAAGGACCATTTTTGCAAAAAAATCAATAGTCGTGGGCTAAAATTGTAAGGTTCAAAAGTCGTAGATCAATTATGCTAGTGTCACTATAGTTATGGGACCAAAAGTACAAAAAACTCATACTTACAGTATCTCGTGATCTAACAAAAAAATTACAATAGCCAATAACATTGGTTAAAAATAATAATAGTTGTAGTACCGTCCATTATAATTTATAGTAATATTCCTTCAAAACATTGCAATTATAAACTACAGATTTAATATTCTTATATATTCTCATCAATTAAATTTGTGAGGAAACTGGCGCGCAAGTAACCCAAAAATGGCTGCACTAGGGTTTTAATATTTATTTGATTATATGCTTTTTTGGATTTGGATTGAATTTCTCACAGTCGTAGACAAACTCACAGGCCACAGATAACTCTGCAATTTGCTCTCACAATCTCTATTCTCTATACTGTTCTATGGCATGAATGTTCACAGTTTTCACCTTACATCTGGACTTCGACTATCTAAACCGATGGCCTTCACCACCGGATTCCGGTTATTATGCAGATACCACCACCGGCTCACTCTCCCAGCTCGAGTGCCTCCATTTCCGGGGCTCCGAAGAGGAGCGTCGGAGCTCCGGTTCCTCTCCGCCGCGGTTCCTCAGAGGAGACGTGTGCGCCCAGTGAGTGCTACGCGGGGGGAAGTTGAGGCGGCGGATGGTGGGGATACAGTGAACGGAAGCGTCATTGTGAGTGATGGTGGTGGCATTGGGAGTGGTGGAGGCGAGGGTAGGATTGTCGCTACTGAGCTCCACAAGGAGGCCACCGATGCGTACATGTCGTATGCCATGTCAGTGCTACTCGGGCGAGCGCTGCCTGATGTTCGTGACGGGTTGAAACCGGTGCACCGGCGGATACTGTGAGTGATTGCTTTACATGTTTTGTGAACTGGAACCGAATGTGAGGCCTAATCGGTTATATTTTGAAGTTGCAGTAGTATTGATGTGAATGTGCAACTGAAATTTCTGAACTGGGCTCTTCAACCGTTTCAAAGACCTAGTATTGGAGCTCTTTTTTAGGAAAATGCCACGAATCCCTTCTCGTCTCTCATTAATTGGATGGAAACAAAAGAAGGAAAAAATTGGTCTGTCAATTCTGACCACTACCACCAATAGCCATGTCAGAGAGCAATGAGTAAAACAACTAGTATATATAGAAGAACTCCTTTCTTTCATAAAGTCCTGGGCATCGTAAACACATATATTGCTTTTAGGATTAGATTCTCTAAAGAGAGGGATTTGTCAATAGTCTTTTCAATTTCAACATTGTTTTACAGATAGTGAATCGTTCGTTTAGCTTTTCTTCCCTTGCACTCTTCACTAAATTCGGGGAACAAGATGATATTTTTTTTTTTTAAATGCTTGATGGAACCAATACAATATACAAGTTTTGCCAAGTTGTTACTGTCATTTCATGGTTCTATTTTGTTTATGTAATTTAATCCTGCATCAAAGAAACTAAATTTTCCTTATCATAGCTTAGTGATACCTTTGTTGCCACTTCTATTAGTAAGTCTTGACTGTAATTCAGTTAGTAAGTGCAGTAATATAATAGTGTTATAAAAATTAGCCTGAAAAATATGTCTAGTGCTGTTTCTTTGTCCGCTAGTTGTTTATTTACTTGTTAAAGAAAGGAAGTGCAGTAGTTCTGTCCATTTAGCACTTTGCTGATTTTGTTTTCTAATTGTTATGGAGTATATCTGCTGATTATTGTGATTGATGCGTCCTTATTTCAAATATTGACTACAGGTTTGCAATGCATGAACTTGGTCTTTCTTCAAAGAAGCCATACAAGAAATGTGCAAGAGTTGTTGGAGAGGTAGGCATGCAGCTAAAAATATATTTCTTTGTATTCATTTGTACCATAATTTCTGCTTGTGTCCATTTATACCTCATTATAATTCAATAATGAAATTGTGGTGTATCAAAAAGGAATTCACAGCTTGTTTTCATTCTCTGTTTCTTCTTTTCAACTACAGGTTCTTGGCAAGTTCCATCCACATGGAGATAATGCTGTTTATGATTCCTTGGTGAGAATGGCACAGGTAAAACAAATCTTTCTTTTAAGTGTCAAATTTTTTAATATTAGTATGCCTCATTCCAACTTCTCCCTATAGCTCTATGTAAAATTGACATAGGAAATCTCTGTCTTGTTGTAAATGTAGTGTACAAGAAAATAGAAAGACATTAAATCTCTGTCTTGTTGTAAATGTATTCATTTAATATTATGCTTGCTGCATTACAAGAAGTTGCTGTTGGTATTACACTGTTGCTATTATCATGGTATTATTTTTTGGAATAATCAAACACACTAATATTGACTTCAGAGTTGTTTGCATTTTTAAGCTTTAATTGATTGTTTTTATATCTCATCTGTACTTAATATTGTTCTTGTTTGTAAGCATACTAAAGCTTTTGTTTCTTCAGGATTTTTCCTTGCGCTTTCCACTTATTCAAGGACACGGGAACTTTGGGTCGATTGATGCAGATCCTGCTGCAGCAATGCGATACACTGAGTGCAGATTGGATGTAGGTGAATGCTATTTTTTTTCTAGGATATGTTTATTTGAATAATTTGGTGTGTTACATAAGTGAAGGTGGTAGTAAAGAAAGTTATTTTTATGTTTATTTTGTCTCTTCATTCTTGAATCTATTGTAAGACTCTTTTAAAACAATTTTAGTTTCAAAATTTTCAACTTTTTTATCGGGACAACCATTGAATTATATTTGGAGCTTTGAGTGTCATCTTTTTAGCTAACTTTTTAATTTTTTTCATCCCTAGAGAAGTGAAAGTATCAGGTTATTTTATCTGGACAAGAGAGGGTGGGTGCTCTTGGTTTCAAGTATGGGAATGGAAATTGAATCCTTATTTTTGTTTGTTTGAAGAAGTACCTACTATGGCATGAAAGTCAAAAACATCTGGAATGGCTTTTCTGATTACAGACTCCTACCATGGGTTTTGACTACGGAATGGAAAATGTGGAGAAAGGAAGAAAAATGAAAATTAAAAAAAAAAAAAGAAATAAACAGAGTGAGCAGACACATTACCTTTGTCACCCTTTCTCAACCTCACCCAGCTTCCTCATTACCTTGGCCACCATTGCTGTTGCACAGCCACTTTACCATTGCTATCCTTGCTTATCATCCTCATAACTACAGTACTAGAGTGAGCAAATCTGTACTGAAACCTTCAACACAAAGGTAGGTTGATCAAGGCTGGTGATTTTGAAAGAAAAATAATTGAAAGAGTGAGCACACTGTTAGCTTCCTATAAAAAAAATTAGAACTATTATTGATTCTCATTTATATTTTTATACCAAATAGGCAAGACTTCTTTTATTAAAAATTAAAATCAATTACCATTCCTTCATATTTTGTTTTGATTCCGATTCGAATACCAATGTTTGAGCCAACTGCTTTCATTTAATTCCTTTCTCTTGTGAGGTTTAGGCAGATATCTGCTTTGCTTTTCTTCATGCTGACAATGTTATTAAATGGTTTCATTTTCAGCCGCTTACGGAGGCAATGCTGCTTTCAGATATTGATCAAAATACAGTATGTATTCTTCTATATTGGATTATTGCCTTATTGGAATGTAGTTCATGAGTCACTTCTGTGTTTTTAACTTTTGATATAATGTTTAACAGGTTGATTTTGTCCCAAATTTTGACAACTCCCAAAGAGAACCCTCATTGCTTCCTGCTAGGATTCCGAGCCTTCTTCTGAATGGTGCCTCTGGCATTGCGGTAATTGACCTGATCTACTCAATAGCATCTGATTTTACTTGTGAAGTCTAATATTCTTTTGTATGCATACATTTAAATATCCTTTCATAATGCAATGCATGTTAGGGATTTTATTGGTTCTTTATGCTTTCAGGTTGGCATGGCCACAAATATCCCTCCACACAATCTTGGAGAGCTTGTTGATGCACTCTCTTCCTTAATTCATAATCCAGAAGCAACGGTAGAGATTCATTTAATTATTTCACGTCATTTTCAGATTAGCTATATTCTTTGGAGAGCTGCTCCTTTTTATTTGTATAGTTTTACTTTAGGACTCTGTTTCTTTTTCCTTGTTCTTTTCTCCCAATGAGCAGAAGTATGTTGTCTGATTACTGCCATGCCATTACTCATTTTTATTCTGCATCTATAGGTCTACATTGGATTATCTAAACTATCTTAATTGATTGTATAGATGTCACAAAACTATTGTAATTAGTGTTCTGTGAATTATTCTCAATAGATGCTCATTCCTTGCTTGGAGTGAAATTTTTGATAATTTGCTCGTTTTTTCCCATTAATTTTGATCTTAATTGAAGACCATTTCAAGAACATTTATCTCCTTTTGCTACTTGAAGAATTTTTAATAGAATTTTCCTTTCATCCAGAATTTCATCATGATGTAATATTTTTTTATTTTATCTTCACTTTATCCAATTTGGTTCAGTTTGGTGATTTACTTCACCATCAATATTTCCTTTTTAATAAGAACAGAAGCAAGGTATTGGGGGTGCTTACACAAGGGCACCTGCCTTCCATTTGATTTGATGATGTTTGGATCTCCATGATTTCTACTTAGGCCATACGTTGAACAATCACTTTTCTTGGGAATCCAATATGGTGGTATGACTTGTGTATCAGTGATGGATTTATGCAAAGAGATCAATGCACTTGTTCAATAATATTGATTGTCGCAGTAAAAATGTTAGAAAGGTAGTCTACCGAAATTTATATCATAGTGCCTACTTATAATGGCAACCTTGTTTATTGCAGCTCCAAGAACTACTTGAGCACATGCCTGGACCTGACTTCCCTACAGGAGGAATCATAATGGGCAATATTGGGTAGGTTATCCTCACCGTGTTTTGTTTTTACCTCCCTTGCCACCTGCCTGTTGAAAGAGGATAATAAATATAAAAAGAAATCCAATTTTACAACCACACTTAACTCTTTACTAAGATCGAGTGAAAATGGAGGCCATAAATTACCACCCTATATAGGTTCTTCCAAGTAGTCAGCTCGGTGGTTTGGACCATGGAGTTTAATACACTGCTGGGTCTTTCGTTTTGGGACCTCAGAGTTTAATATCCAAATGAAAACAAAAGATTTTAAGATGGAACATAGTGTCTCCTGCATGATTTTGTAATATGGTGTATAACTTGACATGTATTCTTTCTTGTTAAGCATCCTGGAGGCATACAGGACAGGGCGAGGAAGCATAACAGTTAGAGGAAAGACTGATATTGAATTACTTGATTCCAAAACAAAACGTACTGCAATTATAATTAAAGAGGTTTCATTTCTTTTCCCTCTGAACAAAATTTTTATTAGGATGCTTTGTTTCTACTCACAGATGGGATTGGATTGAATTACCTCTATGTTTTTTTCATTTTTAAAATTTTTGAAACAGATACCTTACCAGACAAACAAAGCCTCTCTTGTTGAGAAGATTGCTGAACTTGTGGAAAATAAGGTAGTATTCTGATGTCTGATATCTTATGTTCTTATTCTTGCAGCTTCTCCTTATACAGAAATCAATCCCGCCAAAATTTTATATTAGCAAAATTTATGATCTCAAAAGCCTAGATTAAATGATAATAAGCAAAATGTAGCCATGTAGGGGGAAACTTAGGAATTAGGATGTACTAAAATAAGTTGCAAAATGCCACTTATTTTGGTTCAATCACTGATGAAATGAGATATACAATTAATGATGTTTTTCTATGATTTTGTATTTGCACTTGTTAAATTTATGCGGTTTATGTTCTTTGTAAATTCTGTGGTAAAAGTGTACTGAGTTTCTCAGTCTTTATTTCTTGTGGTGAAAAAGGTGAAGCACATGTAATATGTCTTGCCATTATGTTGGAAAAAGAGTTGCTGTTCTCTCTCTCTCTTCAGCATTTGCATTTAATATTTCTTAAAGATATCATGAAGAAGAACTTTCTAAAAGTATTGTACAGTTTGCTATGTTAAGAGTCCCACATTGATAAAATAAGAGAGAAGCCATGGGTTAGACTAGCTAATTGGTTGGCTTCAATCTTTTAGTGTGGTTTGGTCCGTGTGCATTATATTTTAGCCCAATTGAGTGACCCTAGCCCAATCTAAGATTCTAATAGATAATTGTTATTATTTTCATTATTATTATTATTATTATTATTATTATTTATTTATTTTTTTTTTCATTATAGACCAGAGCAAATATGGTGGTAAATAGAAAATAACTAAATAAGTGTTGTATACAACATACAGTTAGATTCATTATCAAGTGAATTTATTACGGAGTATTTCACAGTAAATAACTAGAAAATAGGTATTATAATTCTGCTATTTGCATACTCTCTGCTTGTTAAAAGTTATTGAGGTAGTGGTAATAAATTTAGTTCCACTATGTTTTTTTGACAAGTAATTACTATTATTCTGCTACTTGTCACTCTCATTTGCATTAATCTATTAAAATTCTTCAAATGGATGGCTTGTCTATTATTTCTATTTATATTAGAAAGACTAGAATATGCTTATTTAAGTGCTATAGTGCAATCACTTGGTTCTACATAATGGATGGAAACTAACACCTACTAAACTTTCAGAGCCAGTATGTGTATTACGTTTTATTCTCCAAAATAATATTTCTTTTTGGCTTGCTTAATGCCTATATGGCATCGTTTTAAAGTTTAAATTAACATATAATGGGGTGACTGTGCTGCAATATTTTGCAATATTAGAGTTGATATTGTCTGAATCTTAGCTCTTCCTTTTTCCTCTTTGACTTTTTATTGTATTTGTCTGTCTTTCTAAATTTGTTGGTTTATTTATATATAGTTATCCTGTGGAACAATTCATTTAATTTTGTTGAATTTTTTTTTCTCAGAGTTTGGAAGGGATAAGTGATATACGCGATGAGAGTGATCGATCAGGAATGCGTGTAGTCATTGAGGTAGTAGTTACACAATTGCAGAAGCTGTCTAATTATTTTATGTTTATATTAATCTATTGGACAATAGGATGATAGTTGTTTTACCTTTTCATTCTTTCCAGCTTAAGAGAGGATCAGATTCATCTATTGTATTGAACAATCTCTATCGTCATACGGCTCTGCAGTCTACTTTTAGTTGCAACATGGTTGGGTAAGTTTTATTGATGAAACCTTCTGAAAGCACTAAATGCCTACATCCTTGCATTATAATTTGCATCTTGTGAGTTATTATTAATGTTGTTGAAATCATCTGACATATTTCTTGATATGCCTTTGTGATTGTTGGTTTATTGTCAGTATTCTCAATGGCCAACCAAAGTTGATGGGCTTGAAGGAGATGCTCCAGGTGACTAGTTATTAGCAATTAGCTCTCCTTGCATATGCATAACATTCAAATTTGTAGATCAAATAATTTAAAATGTGGTGTTTTTGAAATTCTTTTAGCTACAGCCTCCTAGCAATTTAAAACAAATACTAGTGGCAATGAAATATGGTGCAAGTATAAAGACTCAATCTCAATTGTATTCAATATATAGAACATTAGAAAATCTGTTGATTGTTCAACTCTTCAGGATAGTAATGTATGAATATTTTGTGACTAAGTGTGCAAGTTTGTTTTTGAACCTCTTCAGCTTCCTTTGCTGTAGATGCATACCAATATTTCTGAATTATTACTCATTTCCTTTATGTAGGCATTTTTGGATTTTAGATGCTCGGTTGTTGAAAGGCGAGCAAGGTTCAAACTTTTACAAGCACAAGAAAGAAATCATATTGTTGAGGTATTATTATTAATATTATTGTTATTATTATTATTATTATTATTACTATTATTATTACTATTATTACTATATTTTTAAAAGAGTGGTTCTTTTGCTGATATTCATGTTTATGAAACAAGGGCATTATTATTGGACTTGATAATTTGGACATGGTTATTGATATAATAAAACAAGCCTCGAGCAACGCACAGGCAGCTGGGAATTTGATGAAAGGTAGTGTAAATCTGTTCTGATGTTTTATTTGTTTTGGTTTTGTTTTTGTGTGTATGTTTTTTTTTTTTTTTTTTTTTTTTTGGGGTGGGAAGCTTTCTCTTAACTTATTGGTACCCCATGCAATGTTTGCTTTCTTTAATTTGTTACATATCTTATTGACCCCTCAATTTTTTTAACTCATAAGTATCTCTCTCTTGGCTTTTATTAAGCCAATAATAATTGGTGGCATGCATAGCGTGAGAGTCCTTTTCTTATTGTTAGCGATTTTTAATTGGTGGCATGCATAGCGTGAGAGTCCTTTTCTTATTGTTAGTGTGAGAGTCCTTTTCTTATTGTTGTTGTGATGAAATTATGTGACTTGGTGTGTATGCATGTACTTCCTAAATGTTATCATTCTTTGTATAGCTTCAGATCCTTATTTGGACAACAAAAATTAAGGGTGTGTTTGGTTGACAGGTTTAGCTCTAAGGAATGGGTATCAAAGTGATTGGTATTGTTTGATTGATAGGTTTTTAGAACACTACTATGGGTTTCAAATACCCTCTTAATTGAAAAACCCATACCCAAATAAAATAAGGATATCATCCCGTTTCATTCCCTTATTCCTTCTCATCCCCTTTGATTAGTGCTTTTAGATTTTTGTTTTTATTTTTTTGTTCATATTGGTGTTTTGGATGTCTTTATATTAGAATCAGTTGTCTTGATTTTGTGTTCTTGTATTTTTAAAATCTTTATTCTCATTATTGGATCATACATAACCAAACAGCATTATTGATAATCATTCCCATTCCACCCTACTACCAAACATGCAAAATACTTTCACTAAAACCCATTACTATTACCAAGTATTTGATACCCATTCCGATTCCGATTCCCATGTGCAAACCAAACACACCCTAAGTGATTTAGTATTTATATAAATATATAAAATGGATCTGTTATCCTTCCTCTCATTTGTTAACAATCTCCTGAGAATTAGGGGATAATTTGGTTGAAATTCTAGGAGTGCTTTGTGTGATGGGCTTTGGTTTAACCATCACTGGACTAGTTTAAAATCCTATATTTAGTTTGATTGAAGTCTAGTTAAAATTCTCTCTTTGCTGAAAAGGGCTAACTTAAATATTTTTTATTTTATTTTTTAAATTCTTGTTGCAGAATTTGGATTGTCAGAGAAACAAGCCGATGCAATATTGGATATAAGCCTAAGAAGGCTCACAGCACTAGAGGTGTGCTGTATTTATGTGACTCACTAGTTTTGCTCTATAAGATATGGCATTGATTAAGGGCAAATGACAATCTCTTTCAAATTTAATCATCTTCATAATGCAGAGAAATAAGTTTGTTGCTGAAGGAAAATCTTTGACAGAACAAATTCTCAAGTTACAAGAACTTCTGTCCAGTAGAAAGAAAATACTCCAGGTTGTGAACTCCCCATTCTGCCCCTCATCTGAACTCCTTTTAACTGTTTATTTTCTCTTTGTAATCTCCTAAATTACTGAAAGGTTTTTCCTTCTCTTTCAATGAGGCCGGAGTGTCATCTTTGGTGCTGTAGAATGGATTTTTATTTCTCTTTTGTTTGCATTATTTTGGCACAAAACTAAGCTTTCTGTTTGAGTTGTTTATGTGAATATGTGATATTTTTTCTGCTTTTGCTTATGAGTAATATTGTTTTATTTCACTGCCAGGTAATTGAAAACGAGGCAATTGAACTAAAACACAAGTTTTCCTCTCCTCGACGTTCAATGCTGGAGGAATCAGGCAGTGGCCATGTTGAAGAAATTGATATTATCCCAAATGATGAAATCCTTCTGGTATTTTAAACTGCTTCTTTGTCATAGAGTCCTATCCTTCCAATCTACTATACCCAAAATTCTTTTTCTTTGCAATATCAGGCATTTAGTGAGAAGGGTTATGTTAAGCGGATGAGGCCTGATACGTTTAATCTTCAAAACCGTGGGACTATTGGTAAATCAGTTGGTAAATTAAGGGTAGATGATGCTATGTCCAATTTCATTGTTTGTCATGCCCATGATCAAGTCCTATATTTTAGGTACTAATTTCATGCTCTGTCCAGTCTTTTATTTTAACTATTTCACCATCTCACAATGTTGTCCTTTCAACTTCGTAGTTAAACTAATTCGTGCATTGGCTGTTGTACCATCTAAAATTGCTGATCTTATTCCTACCTTCTCATGTATTTTGTCAGTGATAAAGGTACAGTGTACTCTGCTCGAGCTTACAAGATACCTGAATGTAGTCGAGCTGCTACTGGCACCCCCTTAGTTCGGGTATTACCCTAGCTATTTTTTTTAATTTTTAATTTTCTTTATTTATTCCAATTCTTATTTACTTCAAGTTTCTTCATCCTGGATCCAGATATTGTCCTTGTCTGAAGGTGAGAGAATTACATCAATTATTCCTGTGGATGAATTCATGGAGGATCAATTTCTTATTATGGTCACAGCAAAAGGTTATATAAAGAAAGTGTCTTTAAACTTTTTCTCCTCAATCAGATCGACAGGAATCGCAGCGATTCTATTGGTTCGTCACTTCTTTTTGGTGTTATTGTATTGGCTATTTGGTGTTATGAT
The DNA here is from genome assembly GCF_001879475.1 of Ipomoea nil. Lineage (NCBI taxonomy): Eukaryota > Viridiplantae > Streptophyta > Magnoliopsida > Solanales > Convolvulaceae > Ipomoea > Ipomoea nil. Next base: position 7,562,058 of record NW_017617471.1, read on the forward strand.
AAAACTCAAACACAATACCTTTACTTGACAGGTCCCTGGTGATGAACTCAAATGGGTGGGGCGTTGCACTAATGATGATTTGGTAGCAATGGCTTCACAAAATGCAATGGTTATTTTGAGTCCTTGTGAAAATGTGAGTTATTAATGTTTATTTTATATTAAATAGAAAAAAGACATTAGGTCTTTATTTGTTTCTTCTAAATGCGGAATTGAAAAAATGCTTTCTCATGAAAAGTAGTAAAGTTCGTACTCAAGAAAAGCTATAAAGCTTTTGCTGGATTGGAAATTCCTCTAATGATTGATATTCAAAGCTAAATTGACAGTCTGCTGTTCTGGTGTAGTAATAAACTAATAATTTAAAGTTATACAATCCTCCAATTCATAGATTAGGGGAAATCGTGTGGAGCTAAAATAGGGCATACAAAAATTTGCTGTGTTCACATGTAGTTTAATTGTTTAAATTTTACCCAGCCCAGACTCAAGTTCAGACCAAGATCATTTATGACCACATCCTCTAGTTTTCCACATTCCACAAATTTCACCAAAACCAATTTTTAATGAAAACTCTTTGGCCCTGTTTAGTAACATAGCTTATCAGCCAATTTTGGCTTGTTTGGCCACTATTAGCTGTTTGACTTGGTTACCAACATGAGTGTTTTATTAATCTGCTTTTTGTAACAGCTTATGCCTTATTGCTCCAAAACGCTAAAAATTTAAAAAGCTGCTTTTCAACAAGCTTTTTGAGAAAATAAATTATACCCTTAAAGGTCATTTTGCATGTAATCACCTATCAGATAACAATTAATTTACCAAACATCTTTCTACAACCAGCTAATACTATCATCTAGTCAAACCCGCTAACCCAATCTGCTAACAACTATTTGCCAAACACTTCCTTTGTTCTTTGTCCTATCTTGATCTAATGGATTATGATACTGCCTTAGAAATGTTCTGTTTCGATAGACCAAGAAACTTAACAAATGATTTAACATTTAAGAGGAGCATAAACTGTTCAGAAACTCACATTAACATGATATTTATCACACTTTCAACCTCAACTCTGCATAGTGGGTTTGCACTTTTTAGAAGGCTACTTAATGACATAGATGTTCACAAATTGGACTTCCTATGACTTAGGGTGGGTTATAGCTTCATGAGCCTTTTTTATTTTATTCAGAATCCCAATGTGCATACCACTTTTTAAATTAAGAACTACTGTTATTCTAAGTTACTAATCTCACACAATTTTGGAGTAGTTTAAAATAGAAGTGTGAAAGTACGTACACCTTATTGCATAAAGAAGATTAACACCACTTACAAAACTAACTTTAAACTGATACTAGTGTTAAGTAAGTTCTTGAATCATAGTAGTTAGTAGTTACTGGGAAGAAATAGCTAACTTGTTTGCAGTATGTTCTCTTTGTTGACATTACCATCTATCTACATTTGGGAGGTAAAACTAATTTTTGGCAGAGTAATCAACTGCTGAATAGCTCACAGTACTCACAAGTCAAGAAATACTTTTTATTACTGTTGAATTTCTTTGTTAAATGGAAATATTCTACAAGAACCTTATAATTAAGTGAATTCAATAGTGTGTTTCTATAAAAAAAGTGTGTTGTTTATTTATCTATATAATTTCATCTATCATTTAATCCTATGTCTAACAGTATGATTCTGAGTTGTTGAAAATGACTGCTGTGAACATTGATATTATTTTTTATTCATTTATTTTCACTGTTTTGTGATAGGTAAGAGCACAAGGAAGGCATACTCGGGGCTCAGTTGCTATGAGACTGAAAGAAGGGGATAAAATGGCTAGCATGGACATAATACCAGCTGCTTTGTGGAGTGATTTTGGGAAAGTTACAGAAGCTGACAAAAGGTAATAATTTTTTAATCTTTGCAAATATTGTTAAATTCTTACTTTTAGATTATATTACTTTATATGGAGTATGCCTTATGCAAGCTTCAAAGCTTAATAGGGGATTATTTGGGTTTGCTGTCTTCAGATTTTATCGCTTTATACTTTTATCTGGAGTGTGCTTTAGGCAAGCTGCAAAACTTAATAGGGGATAATTTGTATGGTTACTGTCACTTTCCCAAAACACAAACACTTCCTTATACTCATGACACAGGAACCTCGTGTATCGTGTCCTATCCTTTCTTTATGTTAGGACCAGAATTGTAAAAACACAGAATCATCAGACACGTGCACACTCACAGCACTTCCTCAAACTTGCCATCTTCTCATACTTGTATGGGGCAGGAACCTTGTGTATTGTTCTACCCTTTCTCTAAGTCAGTATTGTGATTGTAATTTTCAAGCACAGAATTGTCATGTATATGTACCACTTGAATTTAGATTTGGAATTTCCCCTGGACAACCATTCCCTCATGTTCAATTCATTAATTTATATTTTCAGTATATTTGAATGTTTATCTCATTATTGGCTTTCCATATTCATCCTTTAGTTTTGATATTATTGTTAATATACTGACAATTGCATATTCATTATGCTGTTTTTGTGCAGTGGTAAGAGCACAAAAGGCCCATGGCTGTTGTTTGTGTCTGAGAGTGGTTTAGGAAAGAGAGTCCCTCTCAGCCGGTTTCGCACATCACCTTTGAACAGAGTTGGTTTAAGAGGTTACAAGGTAATTTGTCTTCATTATCATTAGCAATAATTATGGATGTAGAAAGAAGTTTTCATTTTTAATTTTTAAAAAAAAAAAATTACTGAGGAAGGTTTTTGCAATCCTCTCTTGAATTTTCACAGCTTTCATCTGAAGATCGGCTGGCAGCAGTATTTGTTGTTGGGTTTTCTCTGGGAGGTAATGTTGTAGATTCTTTTATGAACACTCATCATTTAGTTTTTATTCACAAAAATAACACTGCAAAAAATGATGGTTAAGCAGTAGAAAAGATCAGGTCTGATGGCAATTTAAGACCCTAAACTCCTCTTTAGTCTCTACCATCTGCATCCCATCAAGATTAGGATTCTCAAACTTGTCATTGATTAGAATCATTGCCATGGGTTTATGGCTGCTGAATTAGCAGCTTTTCCTTTTTGTTTCAACCATATAAGATACAGTTGCCTCCTACATTCTTTGAAGTTTGAACTGATTAAGGAAAACAGTTACCTTGTTGAATTTTAATGCACTCAAACCTGGGTTACCCATGGCATTTAACATTTGTACAAATTCGTATTTATTGATCTCTGAATTTCTAGTCCAATGACATAATCCAATTGTCAGGGACTGCTCTTGTCCAAATTAATAATTGGGCATTAGAAGTAAAACACACCTATTGTTTGGGGACTGAAACTAGGATAGTAAGTTCCAACTGCAACTTGATAGTACTGACAGAAAAGTTCAATAACTAATTAATTGTAAAGATAAACTTTTGTATAACAGGTGTATGTTAATCTCATGACATTCATCTCTCATATGTGGAGGAAGTTGTGTCATAGCAATCTTGTATCTCACTAATGATGATAATTAGGCTATGATTTGTTGTAGCAGATGATGGTGAAAGTGTTGAACAAGTTGTTCTTGTGAGCCAGAGTGGAACTGTGAACCGGATAAAAGTTCGGGATATATCTGTTCAATCACGGTTTTCAAGGTGCACATCCAACTAAATCTTACTATTAAATAATGACTGTTAATGTTGCAATGGCAAACAAATAATTGTTGTCTTTTTCAGAGACTTCTTTTAGTTCAAATATGCATGCATGGTGTGGTAGTGAGAGGGGGACCTGCATTGATGTTCTTAGGACTGATATTACCAGGGGCTATGGGGTTTGGTGATAGTGAAATAAAAATAAAATTTTGCAATTCTGTTCAGTCCTCTTGAATGGTGAATTTTGTTCATTATAACCTCATTTTTTCTCGTAGATTTTGTTTTCATGTTGTGTCAGCAGTGTTTCTCTAATGTCATTTGCCTCTCGTTGAGGATGTTGTTATGACCTCATGTATGTAATTTTTGTTTTTCCACCGGCAGAGGAGTTATTCTGATGCGGCTTGATCAGACTGGAAAAATCCAATCGGCTTCATTGATCTCAGCAGCAGAGTCTGAGTCTGATGAACTTGAAGAAGCCACAGTTGCTGCTGCTTCTTCATAGGACTTGGGCATTGGGCGGTATCCAATGATGTTGTATCACAGATGATTGTACAGCTAATGACTTATGGTATCAATAGAAATAGGTTGGTTATTATGTTATTATTATCATTATTATTGTTATTTTGGAAAAAAGTTTAGTCTCTAGTTATAGTGATTTTGAAGGAACCTTTTATTGTACTATTGATTTTTGGAGCAAATACCAATTTTGGTCTCATGAGTATTAACAAAATGACAGTTTTGGTTCACATGTTTAATTCTTATAAATTTTTATCATTTTAGACTTTTAATACTAATTTTCATCTATGACTATTGTTTTAGTGTCAAAAATTTTCATGTCGATCACCCCTTTATTTAAAAATTATTAAGGGTATTTTTGTTCTTTTCAAATTAATATTTCAATTTGAGCATGAGTAAATGGATTTAAGCCTTAAGATTGATTCTAATTTACAATTATCTTTATCAAATTAAGGTAGGATGATAAGGAGAATTGCGAATTAGAATCAGTCGTGTGCTTAAATCTCTTTATTCATGTTCAAATTAGGATCTGTAATGGAGGGGTGACTGGTGTGATGAATTTTGACACAAACAATAGTGGTGGATTAAAATTGGAAACATTATCGTCGTCACATCATCTTTAAGGTATTATAACATTATCGGGTAATCTCATAACTCGAATCAAACAAGGTGATGTATAACGTGTACCAAACACTAAAGGGTTGGAAAATTCAATTTCAAAGTATAGCCTTATAATTTTCAAAAAAGGAAATAAAAAGGTGAATGCTAATGAAGGTTTTGGGTGGAACCTTGGAATTAGGGTTGGTTTTTTGTCTAAAATAATCGTGTTAAATATTTAATTTCAAAACTATAATGGAGTTTATTCATGATCTGAGCAGTTATGGACATTGATGTTTTGAGGAGTTATGTAATGATACTTCCCAAAAAGGCAAGGAATGTTGATTGGAGAAAGGGAATAAAAATGCATGTGAGTTTGCAATCAAAGAGGAGAGTTTTAGGAGTCAAAATGGGAATTTTTTAATTTGCGTTACGTTTTGGTTTACTCATTTTTGTCTGTATTAGTCCTCACATTATTCTCTGATAGAAGGAATTGTTTTGAGATGGCCTGGCATTTTCCATTTAATAACACATCATGAGGTGTCCATTGTATAAATTCTACTTTTATGTCTATGATGAATTTGATTGAAAATTTGTTGAAAATAACGAAATTTATTTTATGTTATAAAAATTATGTTTCACTCACTCAACTCAAGAGAAAAGTAGGTTGTTATATGAGATTATCAATTTTTTTTTAATTAACTAAAGATATGCCACATCAGTATTTAGTTCTTTTTTTTTGTTTTTTTTTTTTGTTTTTTTTTGTTTTTTGTTTAATGATAGTTCATTATAAACATTATAAAGGACTACTACCGTTTGAACTGACAATGATGTCTTCCCATGTGTCACGTGGTCTTTGCTTCTTGAGTTGTAGATACAACTACTCCATCTCCTATTTACCAAATATAGTAGGCGTATTATTGAAAATTAAATTAAAGGTGCAGCTGAAAAATACAAATATAGAGAATTTTATATTATTATTATTATTATTATTATTATTATTATTATTATTATTATTATTATTTTATTATTATTATTTTTTTTTGGGGGGGGGGGGAGGGGGGGGGAGGGTGGGTTTGGCGCTTGTGAATGAAAAATTCACTGCTTAGGCAGTTAGGCATTAGATCCGCAATAGTTATTAGGCTAAATTATACGGTAGATCATAGTATATATTATAAGGTGAATCACTGCTAAATATTTATCTTGAACGTATTATATTTTTTTTTAGTATATTAAAAATGAATTTTTCAAAAAATAAATATGTAATACATTAAAAATAAGCTTTTAATATAATAAAATTGAATTTATATATTACTTATTTACCTTTTAATGTGAACACATGGTTCATGATCTAATGATTGAGTTCTTAGCACTTGAATTGTGGCATTTCCATATGACTTTATTTAGGGTATATTTGGTTAATGAGAATCAAAATCATAGTTAGTATTTGGTTGTCAACTTTTTAAAACATAATTATGGTTTTGATTATTCATTTAATTAAAAATTTTAATTCCTATTTATAAATGAGTATCATTCGGTAATTTATATCGTGCACCACGGAGCACATAGCAATGTGCGCCAAGGCACAAAACACAAGCATTTTATGCTGACGTCACTCCGTCCGTCCGAACAGACCAAACTCCATTATGTGTATTCAGCAGTGTTGCAAAAATCGCGCTTAGGCGCTAGGCGGCCCCTGGCCGTCGCGAGGAAGGCCGGAATCGGCCTCCTTCGCCTAGCCGGCCAAACCGCCGGTTTTTATTTTATTTTATTTATTTATTTATTTATTTTTAGCGTTGTAAAGTTAGAAAAGTTCGAGAAGACATAACTTTTGACTCGGTTGTCCGTTTTGGACAAAAAAAAAAATTTCAAATCACGTAGGCGGTTTGGCCCACTAATTTCTTAAAAAAATGCTTTTTTAGCTCTTAATTTTAGTTTTTTTTTTTAATGTATTTAGATGGTTTAAACAATCTTTTGAACAATTTTACAACCACCTACGTAAATAGTTTCTAAAAAATAACTATGGGAACCTTATTTTTTATTAGTGAATTTTGATATTTTTTAATTTTTATTTTTTTTAATTAAAAAAATAAAAATAAAAATAAAACAATTAAAAAAAAAAAATAAATCGGCGCCTAGACGCTAGGCGCCCCCTTGGCGCCTAATGTGTTTTACAACATTGGTATTCAGGTAAAAATTTATGTTTATTGTGTTATGAGTTTATGTGTATTCAGTTAAGAGTTTATGTGTATTATGTTAACCAAACCCCATTATGTGTATTCAGTTAAAAGTTTATGTGTATTATGTATTATGTTAGATTATGTGTATTATGTTATGAGTTTATGTGTATTCGAAACAAAGGTTTTTTTAACAACTTAACAAAACGATGTCGTTTTGGGAGGCGCGGAACGCACAGTGCTATGTGCGCCGTGGTGCACGGTATAACGATTGGTATCATTCCATCTTATTAGGGTAATTTAACTTTTAACCAAATTATATATATATATATATATATATATATATATATATATATATATATATAATTTATGAGATTATGAGCTTTGATGTAAATCTAAACAAATAATTTTTGATTCTCTCAAAGATTGTATCAAATGATGAATCTCAAATATCAACTTTTGATTAGAGTACGAGTAAAAATGTATAATCCGCATGTGTAGTTCAATTGATCATAAAAGTGCAAAGTTAAAAAAATGATCAGAAATTGAGTCTCACCGACGATAGTGCGTCAACTAGTCACTCCTCTCAAAGTGAGTCATCATCAGCATCAAATTTACCTAAAATCAAATTAGTAAAACATCTGAAGTCATATCACTTGCTCCCAAAATATTTGCATCCTAACCTTTGGGCTTTAACTCATGTCCCACTTTCTACTCGATCCTCTCAATATTACATCCTAACCCCTTAACTTTTTTGCTTTGTCCCACTTCAAACTCCATCCATCAAGTATTTGCACCCTAACCCTCTAAACTTTTGGTGTTGTCCCACTTTAGACCTATCCCTCCAACATTTGCACCCTAGCCCATATTACTCTACTCTTTAGCTCAATTCATGCCCTTGACTTTATTCTCTTCCTATCTAGACCCCAAAAATCTTACCCATAGGTTCCAATTATCTCCTTGTTAGTAATGTTATTAATCTATATTGTTATATCTTTTAATAATGTTGTAAATATGTTAGTATTCTATGGCTATCCTATTAGGTAGGAATGTTTTACGTAGAGTGTTTAGCATTAGTATTGTAACTCATATCCTTTTGCATCTGAATACACAATTACCTATCTTATCTGGTATCAGCTAACCTATGTTAGATTCTCTCTCCTAAAATCTCCAAACACCACCGCCGATCATCCCCTTCGACCTTTCTAAACCGTCGGCAACCACCACCACCTCTTCCGATATGTCCACCAATTCATCAGAACGGACAATTACTGCCGCCACCGCCGCTCCTCCGGCCACCACCCTAAACCCTCTCGCATCCGCGCACCACTTCGTCTCCATAAAGCTGACATCGCGCAACTTTCTCTTCTGGAGGACTTAGATGGTGCCCTTGCTCCGTGGCCATGCCCCACTCCTCTATCAATATGATTTAAAATGAACTAAGCCCTCCCTAAAAATTATTTTTTTTTTCAAAATTTGTATCAAGCAATTTCTATTGTTCTAGATTTCCTAATTTCCATTTATGCAAATAAACTTTCTCTAGATTATGGGCTATCCACAATATTGAAGAATATTTGAAGAGTTCACTTATAACACATTATTTCTCAATATCCCATCTATTGAGAATTGGGAGATAATGTAAGAGTGATTAGGAGAGAGAATGTGGGAAGGGGAGGAAAAAAAAATAAAAAAATCAAAATCAAAAATTTAAAAAAAAAAAAAAAAAAAGGGTCAGGCGCGCCGAGTCGCCCACGCGCCCGTGTGGGCGGGTTGCTGTGCGCTAAATGCGCACAGCAGCCCCTTTTTCTTTTCTTTCTTTTTCTTCTTTTTCTGCCATTATCTTTGAACTTGCAAGATAAATATCTCCACAAATAATCCCACCCCAAATTTGTTATTATCCCCACCTAAAATAACTCATCTGACATTATCTCCCTAATATCCACTGATGTGGATACTCTTAATATACCATTGATGATGTGGATATTTGTCTACCACTATCATAGTATTATGCGCCCAACTAGCAATAAGGCAGCATGCAATGCATTGTGTCGAACCATTGAACTCCTTTATAAAAAACAGTATTCCTCTAGTCATATTCTTATTTATTGTTTTTCAATTATCTAAATATAATGCTCACCAAAAAAAAAAAAATTTATTTAAATACAATATATTCAAATACTTCGATATCTATTCTCTCAATGTCTAATAACTACTTAATAAGTAAGTTGGTATAACTAATATTCACATTAGAGATTCCTTTATATAACCCATTTTCAAGTTTCAGCAACTTGCATTGTTCGATAATTATATTGTAAGTCACATCCTGTGAATAATTGAAGTTGAAATATTACTAATTAAAATGTATAAAACCTAAAATACCAAATAATAGTGTTTTACCCTTTTACTTGAGTGAATTCCATTTTTGGTCCTATTCTTATAGGGGCGTTTCCAATTTCAGTCCACTTTAATTTTTTTTGCCACTTTACAACCACTGTTATTGAATATGTTCCACTTTTAGTCCACCGTTAATATTTCCATCAAGAGGCCGTATAATCAAAGGGTATTTTGGTCTTTTTATGTTTGTCTCTTCTCTTTTAATCCAGGCGCTTCGTCTTCCTCCTTCGATATTCGAAGATGGCTCTTCGAACAACAAGAATGGGAAGCCAAAGCTACATCGTTTCGTTCGTTCCAATATGGGCCGACGAGGTTTCTTAGGTTTTAGGTTTAATGTTCTCATTTCGTTAGTCAAACACATAGTCTTGGATGAGAAGAAATGTCAAAATACCCCTAGATTACACGGCCTCTTGATGGAAATACTAACGGTGGGACTAAAAGTGGAACACATTCAATAATAGTGGTTATAAAGTGACAAAAAAATTAAGGTGGACTAAAATTGGAAACGCCCCTATAACAGTAGGACCAAAAATAGAATTCACTCCTTTTACTTACTTTTTCAGTGTCATCACTAGCACCACTCTTGAATTTCTTAATGGAGAAGCAACATGGACTCCACTTGTCTCTCCATTTTGTACTAAATATATACCACAAAAAATATTAATTAATTATAATTTAAAGTATTTACTTTATTACGTGACTTACATTGATTGAATGGAAAGAAGAAAAAAAATGCGAGCTACCCCCTAAAAAAAAGTCTACCTTTAAAATTAATGATAATTAATACATAACAATATGGAATGAAATGATAGTGGAGATGTTTGGTAAATAGCTGTTAGTCGATAGCTATTAGTTGATTAGATTAGTGAGTTTGACTAGTTGATGGTATGTATTAGTTGATTGTAGAAAAATATTTAGTAAATTAATTGTTAGCTGTTAGTTGATTACATGCAAAATGATTTTTTCAAAAAATCACTTTGAACAACTTTTTGAATTTTAGAATTTTGGAACAATAAGCTATTACAAAAAGCTAATTAATCAAACACTTATATTGATTGTTTAATTAAGTCAAACAGCTAATAATGGTCAAATAAGTCAAAATTGACTGATAAGTTAACTATGTTACCAAATAAAGTGGGTATTTAGTTCAAGGGATAGTTTAAGATAAGAGTTAATTCCAGCAATGGTCCTCCGACTATTGTGATTTTCCAAAATTAGTCCTTGTCTTTTAATTTGGACAAAATAGACCCTTGACTATCAGATTTGTTCCAGCATTGGTCCTTCCGTTAGAGATCAGTTAGTTAGGTGTTAGTGTAGGGGTTAAAATAATCTTTTCCTTATTGCTTTCTTCTTCCTCTCTTGTCCGACCAGCATCCCTAAGGAAGGGAGGGGTTAACTTCATTGACTGCAATTATCTTTTAACAAAGGCAATTTGACAATTCAAGAGGTTCAGTATCAGTTAAAAAAGCAAGAAATGGGTTAACTTCATTGCACTGTCCAGAATCTACTAATGAAGATTCATAATCACAAGCATATATTTCATAAAATAACATTAAAACCTTTATGTTTACACAAGAAACCCCTTATTTCTTCTACACAAACAACAGGATATCAGAAGGATAAAAAAAAAAAAAAAAAAAAAAAAAAAAAAAAAAAACAAGATTTAGACAATAAAATCCATACTAGTAAAGAAAATTAGAAAAAGGATAATTAGTAATCGATGTTTGCTATTTTTCTACCACAAAAACCCACATATATAAACAGAAACACCCAAAAGAAAAAAATAGGAATCGATCTTTACTAACATTTGAAGACTTTAAGCTGTGTTTGGGCAATCGGAGGCCGGAGGAGGAGGGGGTGGGGGTGGGGGTGGTGGGCATGTTGATTTGGGAGTCGGAGCTCCGGGCGGACGCGGGAGAGAGCGGAAGGGCGTCGGAAACTGCCGCGGCCGAGGGAGACGTCGCCGGACCTTCCTCTAGCATTTTGGGAACGTAGAGACAGATATTCATTCCCAAAGCCAGCTTCGCTTTCCTCCATTTGCTCCCCATTTTCTCCCGCAAACGTAACCTTCAGCTCCACATACACATGCCCACGAAGAAGAATAAGGCTTAGGGATGCTGGTTCGGACAAGGAAGGAAGAAGAAAGCAATATTTAAGGAAAAGACTATTTTAGCTCCTACACTAATGCCTAACTAACTGATCCCTAACGGAAGGACCAATGGCGGAATAAATTTAATAATCAAGGGTCTATTTTGTCCAAATTAAAAGACGAGGACTAATTTTGGAAAATCGCAATAGTTGAAGGACCATTGCTGGAATTAACTCTTTAAGATAATGTAACATTTTAAGAGAATCTCACATAACCTAAGAATGTGGAGAAATGTGATTCCCATGATAATTACCAAAAATGAACTAAAAACAAAATTTGGGAATCCCATATTTGTAGTATAATTTCACATTTCTCTGAACCGAACAAAAGAATATAATATTACAATATTTACATTCTTAGGTTATGTGAAATCACATGAACTAAACACCCCACTTGAACCTGAGACTTTTCTTATGAAAAGTAACAGTGATAACATCAAATCACAAGACATTTGACGTATGTTCAGTTAATTGTTTTTATGAGCTCTGCAAATTTATAACATTTAATTATCCAAACCTTGAACACACCATTAATTTTATGTTTTTTTTATTATTCATTTCATCCCATTTGATATATCTGATTCAGTTAACGAAATTAGATTAAATTATTTATAGTTTAATTTTTCATAATATTTAATTTAAAATCAATATATACATTTATATATTTAAAAATTACATTAAAAGTACTATTGAATAAAAATTTTTTAAAAATTATAAAAAATCATTGAAGAAAATAAGATATGAGAAAATGATTAATTTAACTCGTGAGCAATAAACAAAACAGACACAATAAGACAAAATTATTTAATATCAATATATTTAAAATTTATAGATTTAAAAATTACATATTCTTAAATACAAAAAACAAATTAATTTAAAAATAATAAAAATATTAAAGAAAATAAGCTGTAAAAAAATATTAAACAACGTAGAGACGATAGTTTTTTATGATGTGTAAAATTTTTGAGACGTAGAAAGATATATCTGTGAGTAATATTATTACTCTCATTTTTTATTTTATTTTTTATTTCTTGTTCAAGTGTCACTTTTGATTGATTTAAATAATAAAGTGGGCCACTTATTTATTTATTTTTTTTACCCAATAAAATTTATTTACTATTACCGCTAGATTTTGTTGTTACATATTTGTTATACAGTAGTCAATCGAATCGGTTGAATTGTTTTTTCTTATTGAAAAAAGTCAAGATTGATAATGATAAGGAGTTTTTGAATGATGCTCGAGCATGCCCTTGTGTTGAGTGCCTTTTTATTTTCTATCGGTATCTATGGATTGATCACAAGTCGAAATATGGTTAGAGCCCTTATGTGTCTTGAATTTATACTTAATGCAGTTAATATGCATTTGGTAACCTTTTCGTGTGACGAAAGTTATAAGCAAATTATTTTGTGGACTCGGTCCACATTGCAAGATGGATTCAGGTCTAAAAATACACAATTTACATTATGACCGTTCAATATGTAAATTGTGAAGATTCAGTATGTAAATTGTGTATTTTGGATTTGGATCCACCTTGCAAGGTAGACTCGGGTTCATGGTATAACTATTGGGAGTTATACTATATGCAATTGTTATACTATGGATCGGAGTTCATATTTTACTGCAAACCTTGATCCAAAATTATATGTTTGCACTTAATACATTATGCACCTTCAGTTAATCATTTATGTACATGTAAACAAATTGAAGGATAACATTAGACACACAAATTGTTAATTATATGAACATAATATATTAGCTGTAGATACATAAGATGTTGATTAACATGTTGTGTCTGCACTTAACATATTTTATAGGGAAAATGACACTTTTTCTCCTTGAGTTATATACCTATAGCACTTTTCCCCCCTCAATTATTGAAGTGGCTATTTTTCCCCCTGAAATGTTAAATGGACATATTTACTCTTAAAATAAATATTTAAAATAAATATTTTATTTATTTTTCTTCTCCAACAAATTATGACCATAATTTGATTCAAACCAAACAAACACTATAGCAACCAAACCGAAATATTCCAATTACAATTTAGAATCGAAACCCGATATTTAAAGTTTATTAAAATCGCGAACCGGAACGGACGGTTCATGTTCCGAACTGAAAAAATAAAATACATTTATTGTTGAATTTATACTATTTTAAAATAAAAAACAAAAATTTAAAATAAAGACGGTTCAAAATCGCGAACCGGATCTGGAACCCCCGGTTCACGGTTCAGCCATTCAGGATCCAATTTGTTTGATTCATAATTTTAATAAATTGAAATCCAAATGTTGGGTTATAGATCTGAATCATAACCGAAAATTTTTAATTTGATTACTTTAGTATCCGGTTCAGTTCGAACCGAACCGTGGTCATCCCTACGTATACGCAATAATTTGTTGGAGAAGTAAAATAAATAAAATATTTACTTTAAGGGTAAAAATGTCAATTTAATATATCAGGGGGAAAACCATCACTTTTAGAATAATTGAGTGGACTAATGTGCTTACTTAAATAATTGAGGGGGAAAAAGTGATATAAGTATATAACTCAGGAGAAAAAGTGTCATTTTTCCTATTTTATACTTGCAGTTACGATTTATGTATCTTTAATTATCATGTGTCTTCAATTTACTTATAAATACAAAACAGTTAAAATTATATTTGAGTTAAGATTCACCATGTAAGGTGAATTCTGATCCATGGTAACCTACACACCATATATCATTTCTTTCCCATAACTGTAGCCAAGTACGAGGGATATTTTGGTTTCCTTAGAATTGGTAACAGAAATGCAGAATTACGGAATCAAAGTATAGTCAGCAATAGAGATGGTCAATTTGGAGTGTGGAGTGGCCGACTGGGTGGGTGGGGCAGCTGCCAATTTGGGACTTTCTTTCCGGACAATCAGAAGAAAACTTCAACAACAAATTCTCTGTTTCTAGAAACGACCAACTACATCTGTAGCCAGCAAGCACTCGCAGCATAGGCCTTCGTCCACTGCTTGATTTGCTTTCGTGTTCCGGCCCCTCTCGCCATTCTCATTCATCTTCCCTTCCGACTTTCTTGTAATCTTCGACCCCCACAGCCTGCCGACCCCACCTTGTTTCTGTGGGTCTGCATTGTTGACTTTTGAATTTCCCTCGTCTCTATCAAGTATATGCGCAAGATTCCTCTTTTTTGTTTTCCTTACTACTGAAGAATTCAGAGCTATTCGGATGCGCATTTCCGGTCAATATTTCTTTAGCTTGCCCTTTTCTGCCATACAAGTAAGTTAAGTGCCCGGCCACCCTATATATATTTATAGATATATACCAGGATTGATCTTTGGTGTATCAATCTTTTGCTACTATTATAGTTGACTTTGCTGGGGTGGTACCCGGATAAGATTGTGTACTTGATAGATTCGTATACTGCTGTTCTGGTTCTTTGGAGTTTGGACATTTTAGGTGAGAGCAGAAATTGGGTATTGGTGGAATTTGCCAGTTCTCTTGATCTTTGTTAAAAATCAGTTCTTTTTTATTTTTTATTATTGGCTGAAACTGTGGTTGGGGTGGTTCAGTGCTCTGTGACTTTTAGTTGGACTGGTGTTTGGATTCTGCAGAGTTTCTGGGTTTTCTGGTTGTTTTGGGTTGGATCAGTATCTAATTTTGTCTTAATGTGTTTGAGAGAGTTTGATTCTATGCTGTTGAAGCATCCTGTGCCTTTAGATGTTGCTGCTTTTAATCCCATTCCCTTGAGCTTTCTTATACATCTGTCCTTGCTGATCTGTGTAAAGACTTGAAATCTGTTTCTTATACCACCTTCTGGGATGGATTCAAATGTGCATTCTGAGAATTTTTCACTACCTGAATCTACCCCGAATTTATCTCGAAGAAATACATCTTCGAATTGGTCTAAAGCCTCGCGGGAAAGCTCGATTAGGGAGGTGGATGTAGGGGATTTGGGATCTATACGCGTGAGGCATGGATCACGAGGGGCAGACTCAGAGGGGTTTAGCAGGTCCCTGAAAGAAATTAGTGATGAGGATGCAAGGTTGATATATATAAATGATCCTGCCAAGACCAATGAGGAGTTTGAATTTTCTGGGAATTCGATCAGGACTGGGAAATACTCCGTTTTAACTTTCCTGCCCAGAAACTTGTATGAACAGTTCCATAGGGTTGCGTATATTTACTTTCTTGTTATTGCTATCCTAAATCAGCTGCCACAATTGGCTGTTTTTGGTCGGGGAGCTTCGATTCTTCCATTAGCTTTTGTATTGTTAGTGACAGCAGTTAAAGATGCCTATGAAGATTATAGGCGGCACAGGTCTGACAAGATTGAAAACAAAAGGTTGGCATTAGTTTTTGCGAATGGCGAGTTCCAGCCGAAGAAATGGAAAGATATTAGGGTCGGTGAAATAATCAAAGTCTTTTCGGGTGAAACTATCCCGTGTGATATGGCGCTGCTCTCCACAAGTGACACAACGGGAGTTGCATATGTCCAGACGATTAATTTGGATGGAGAGTCAAATTTGAAAACACGGTATGCAAAACAGGAGACACAACTGAAAATTCCCGAAAAGGATACGATTGAAGGGCTGATCACGTGTGAAAAACCCAATCGAAACATTTATGGCTTCCAGGCAAATATGGAGATAGATGGAAAGCGTGTTTCACTTGGACCTTCCAATATCATTCTCCGTGGTTGTGAGCTCAAGAATACAGCTTGGGCGATTGGAGTTGTAGTATATGCTGGCAGAGAGACAAAAGTTATGCTCAACGGCTCCGGAGCTCCATCTAAGAGGAGTCGACTCGAGACTCGTATGAACCGTGAGATAATTTTCCTTTCCTTTTTCCTTGTTGCTCTCTGTACTATTGTCTCCGTTTTGGCTGGTTTCTGGCTGAGGCATCACAAGGATGAGTTAGATATAATCCCTTTCTTTCGGAGAAAAGACTACTCGGAACCCAAAGTGGAAAATTATAATTATTATGGATGGGGGTTGGAAATATTGTTCACGTTTCTTAGCTCAGTTATTGTCTACCAAATCATGATCCCCATATCACTATACATATCTATGGAGCTTGTCCGTGTTGGTCAGGCTTACTTTATGGTTCAAGATTCCCAGTTGTTCGATGAAGGCTCAAACTCAAAATTCCAATGTAGAGCCCTTAATATAAACGAAGATTTGGGACAGATAAAATTCATCTTCTCTGATAAAACCGGTACATTAACTGAGAACAAGATGGAATTTCAATGTGCCAGCATCTCGGGAGTTGATTATGGTAGCAGAAAGTCCAGTCTTGAAGAAGATCAAGTAGTGTATGAAGTTCAAGGTGTTGCAGCTCTCCTTGTCTAGTTTGTATTTTTCCCTTCCCTCTTTTCTGCCATTTTCTTTGAAATAAATGCCTTATTTTATATTTTTTTTGGTCAGACCACGAGGTGTTCTGAGCATGCCCTAACTGTAGGAGGCACCTTTAAGCTCGTACCATACTCAGACTAATCCCCATTCGCACCGGGCCGTCCCAATTAAGGGGCAAAGTGCTGACCAGATTGGTTTTTCCATACGAGAGGGGGTTCAAACTCCTGACCTCTCTTAAGGGACAAGAGTGCACGGGCCACTCACGCCAACCAAGCTGGTTGAATGCCCTACTTTATATTATTATATGCCAAATATAACATTTTTTCATATCTTATTTTGTATCAGTGAACGGACAGGTTTTAAGGCCCAAGATTAAAATAAAGGTTGATCCCGAGCTCTTAAAAATCTCGAAAGGTAGACCATGTACAGTTGAAGGAAAACACGTTCACGATTTCTTCCTTGCATTGGCGGCTTGCAACACAATAGTTCCTCTCGCTGTGGATACATCTGATCCCGCATTGAAGTTAGTAGACTATACAGGAGAGTCTCCCGACGAGCAGGCATTAGTATATGCAGCTGCAGCTTATGGTTTCATGCTCGTGGAACGAACCTCGGGCCATATTGTTATCAGCGTTCAAGGAGAAATGCAAAGGCAAGCAAGCCGAAGCTTCTATATCTTACATTTTGAATTTCGGGTTTCTTCTATTTTTAGCTTCTATATGTTATTTCTGTTCAACGTAATGCAGGTTCAATGTTTTGGGCTTGCATGAGTTTGATAGTGATCGGAAGAGGATGTCTGTGATATTAGGTTGCCCTGATAACACAGTAAAGGTCTTCGTAAAAGGAGCTGATACATCCATGTTTAGCGTAATAGACAAATCATTGAACTCGGAAGTTGTTCGTGAAACTGAAATGCATCTCAATTCCTATTCCTCGATAGGATTGAGAACTCTTGTGGTGGGGATGCGAGAACTGAGTGCTTCCGATTTCGGGCTGTGGCAGTCTTCTTACGAGGCAGCCAGCACTGCCGTGATTGGAAGGGCAGCCTTACTTCGTAAAGTCGCTAACAACATTGAAAACAACGTTAACATATTAGGCGCATCGGGGATTGAAGATAAGCTGCAACAAGGCGTGCCGGAAGCAATCGAGTCTTTAAGAATAGCGGGCATTAAAGTTTGGGTTTTGACCGGGGACAAACAAGAAACCGCGATTTCAATTGGCTACTCATCTAAGCTTTTGACGAGTACGATGACCCATATTGTCATTAATAGCAAGTCTGCAAATTCGTGTAGAAGGAGCTTGGAAGATGGCTTGAACTTATGTAATAAGAAGAAGCTCACGACATATAATTCCGAAGCAGACTTTATAGCCGATGCAAGTTCAGTTGCATTGATCATTGACGGAACAAGCCTCGTTTATATCCTCGATGACCGAGAACTCGAGGAAAAGGTAAGCGATTGTATATAGTAGTTACTATATTATTTGTATCTATAGATCTCTTAGACAACACACTTCTCTTTGCCATTTGCAGCTGTTCCAGTTAGCGAGTAATTGCAATGTGGTACTGTGTTGCCGAGTGGCTCCATTGCAGAAAGCTGGAATTGTTGCCCTCGTTAAAAACCGGACAGATGACATGACCCTCGCTATTGGAGATGGTAAGTCTGAAATGCGTTTTTACATTGTTCTTTCGAATATTTTGACATGATAATAAGAAGCTCTACACTTTTCAGGTGCTAACGATGTTTCGATGATCCAAATGGCTGATGTGGGGGTTGGTATTAGCGGGCAAGAGGGCCGACAAGCTGTCATGGCATCAGATTTCGCGATGGGCCAATTTAGATTCTTGGTCCCGCTTTTATTGGTTCATGGACACTGGAATTATCAGCGGATGGGCTACATGATATTATACAACTTTTACAGGAACGCGGTGTTTGTTCTTGTCTTATTCTGGTAAGTTCGCCACTTATTATTTATTTCCATGTAATTGTCGTAATATTATCTGATCTCGTATGTAATTGTCGTACATAGGTATGCGCTCTTTACGGCTTTCACGTTAACTACTGCCGTGACTGACTGGAGTTCCATGTTGTATTCTATCATCTACACCGCACTGCCTACGATAGTGGTTGGGGTTCTTGATAAGGATCTGAGTAGAAGGACGCTTCTGAAGTTTCCTCAACTTTATGGAGCCGGGCAACGGCAAGAAGGGTATAATGGGAAATTGTTTTGGGCGACAATAGTGGACACAGTATGGCAGAGTGCAGTTGCGTTCTTTGTGCCTCTTCTCGCGTACTGGAAAAGTGATATCGACG
Organism: Ipomoea nil; assembly: GCF_001879475.1. Lineage (NCBI taxonomy): Eukaryota > Viridiplantae > Streptophyta > Magnoliopsida > Solanales > Convolvulaceae > Ipomoea > Ipomoea nil. Next base: position 7,581,163 of record NW_017617471.1, read on the forward strand.
TTTCAAGCATTGGAGATCTTTGGACACTAGCTGTGGTTATTTTGGTTAATATTCATTTAGCCATGGATGTGATTCGGTGGAGTTGGATTACTCACGCTGTCATCTGGGGATCGATCATCGCAACTGTTATTTGTGTCGTCATCATCGATGCATTGCCATTTCTTCCCGGTTACTGGTAAGATCAATTAGCTGACAACATTATCCTCTTTTTTTATTTTTTCCTTTCCACGGGTACTGTTGGGCGGAGGCCGGTGAAGGGCCAAGTCCAACACCAGGTGGCTAGGGGGATTGCTAGGCGGAGGCCTGAAAGGTTAAGTCTAGCACCCTGCCTCTCGAAAATGTGGCGGTATAAAGAAATAAAGTTGCGCATTCACTACGAGCTATAACTTTTGGCATGATGGTGCGATCCCTAACAAGTGGTATCAAAGCCAGGTCATCGGTGCGATCCCCAACAAGGGTAAATTGTGGGGTGGGCGGTGGGCGGAGGCCTGAAGGGCAAGTCCTGAACCCCCTCTCGAAAATGTGGCGTCATGGAATCAAGCTTGCTATATCATTATTTATTTGGTTTCACATGTTGCAGGGCGATTTTTTACATTGCGAGAGATGGCGCATTTTGGTTTTGCTTACTCGGTATCATTGTTGCTGCTCTCGTTCCTCGGTTTGTTGTGAAAGTTTGTGTGCAGCATTTTACGCCTCGTGACATTCAGATTGCAAGAGAAGGGGAGAAATTCGGAAATATTATTAGGCGGTCCGAATATGCAGCTGTAGAAATGAACCAAATTGTCCATCCTCCAAGATGATTATGACCATAGACACACAATTTCAGTGTGAACTAGCCTGATTCTTTTGGCCTAATTTTGTAAAAAGTTTGGTCCTTTACAGGTTACTTGAGCAATATACACCAGGGACAGACATAACAATACTTTGAAGTTGTATACTTAGGTCGGCATTCTTTGTTGTTCATGTTTTAAGAACATTATATTGGAATTGTACATGACACTATATCATCTTCAAGAGTTATAATGCTTTTGTTTTTCCTTGTAAAACAACTAGACGGATAGTAGATTGAGCTAATTGTTGATAGTGAATTGTGATAGTTATTTTGATCAGTACGTTGATTTGTAATGATATAAATGTATTATTTTATTTATTTAATTATTCTTAATGCAATCCATTATTTATTGGATACTAAATTTTAGCATATTAAGTAATTGACACAAGGAAAAATTATTATATAAAAAGGTTCAAGAATCAACATGGACAATATTACACCAATCATTATTGCATGGACCATGGTCCACACAATTATGTGGACCATAAATAAAAAGTACATTTTTAATATACTAAGAGTACATTATTTATGTACGTAAGGTACATTTTTTAAAATACATTTTTAATATACTAAGGGTACATTATTTTATATAATGTACTTTCAATACAAAAATAATGTACTTTTAATATATTAAAAATGTACATAATATTCATGGTCCATACAATTATGTGGACCATGTTCCATGCAATAATTTGCCATATTAACACACTCTGATCTCATGGATAGAGAACATATTACAAATTCTCTCCCCTGTCAGTCTAAAAAGTACCGTAACTTTGACAGTTATAATTTTCATGTTAAATCTCTACATTTATAATTTTTTTTTTCATGGAATACTTTACATTATGTTGCATATAACATATGAGAAATTCAATTGTCACCTAAGCTTACATGTCATTTTTTTTTTTTTTTTTTCATTTAGTGAGTTTAGACAGAAGGTGATTTCGTTAAAACATTAACATTCTATAGTTATATATTATTAGGAATCTCAATGGGGCGGGCGGGTGCTGTGGATTTATGCCCCGCCCACGCACCCGCATTTCCAACCCACCCTCCACACCCGCGCGGGTAATGAAATTCCTATCTTATTCTCATTCTCACGGAGATTTTGCGAGTGCGGGTAATACTCAACTCACAACTTTAATTATTAATATTACATTTAAATCGAATAAAAATTTGATACTACAATTTTAATGATCGCATGAATTCTTTTTATAAGTTTATAACTCTAAAATTTAATAAGAGCCAATAATGTTAGTCCTTAATTGGAATTAAAATTGTGTTGGTAGTATAAATTGTATTAAGTGTTTGCTCATTATGTTATTTTTTTTTTAATTTTTTTGAAAACCAAAAACATAGAGATTTATTAAACCAAATGCTCAATACATGAAGGAATAGAAAACAACCAACTACATGGACCAGTTTGAGAACACATAGCTCTAGCTAAGGCATGAGCCACAGTATTCACAGATCGAGGAATATAGTGATAGGACACCCTTTCAAAGTGTCTTTGAATATTATGGCACTCTCGTATAACACATTCGGCGTATGAAAGATCCTGAGATGAACCATTTAAATACGAACACACAGCCTGGCAATCCGAGAAGATCTTCACCTTATTAAAGCCCATGTCCTTGAGCCAAGATAGCGCTTCTTTTACAGCCTGAGCCTCCGCTAGATGAACATCATTCATGCATCTCACCACCCCATTCTTTGCGCCCGCATAGGAACCACCACCATCACAGGCGTAAACTCCATAAAAGCACTATTAGTTGATGGGAACACGGCAGCATCCACATATGCTAGCATTGTATCCAGGCTTTGTACAGATAGCAAAGTTGAGGCAACATGTGACGACGCAGCAGCAGTATGCTGGGAATCCAAGTTTTCATTGCAAAACCATTCAAGGCAAGAAACTGCCACCTCTTGTTTCACATCTGTTATGTTCCAAACCTTATTGTTCCAAACTTGATCATTCCTACCATTCCAAATACACCAGCAATTTGCAATCCATTTTATGAGTGCCGCCACATCTGCATGGCTCATCCATTTCATAATCCACGCAGCAAAATCATCATCAACCAAAGGTGTAGGGAATGAAGCCGACATTGCACCAAAGCGGTTTAACATATTCACACTCAAAGAACAGGTGCACAGCAGACTCCGGGTGTTGACCACACAAGTGACATAAAATACACACGTCCACTCTCCGGGAAGACAAAGCCACCATTGTTGGCAGGACGTCCTTGATACACCGCCAAAGAAAGTTCAGAACCTTTGGTGGGATCTTTAAGCCCCATAACTTACTCCACCTGTTGAAAGTCTGTTGCATAATAACATTCGTAGAGTTTAACAACCTATAGCCATGTTTTACTGAATACGTACCTCGCATGTCTCCCTTCCAACACCAGACTCTGCTACTAGTTCCCTTTAGTCCCAACCAACTTTCCTGGGAGTACACTTGGAATTGTTTATCATATTGCGGCATAATTGTTTTTAGGCTTTAAAGTTGACGCCTAAGATATTAAGAAAATCGTCTAGTGATCTTATAATTTTGATTAATTAAGTAGTAGGCAAATATTAAGTTTTAAAATTCATAATTAAATTATTATTCAATTATAGGCAAATATTAAGTTTTAAATTTGCTATTTGAATTTTAATTTAATATTGAGAATCATATTAAATTGCCTGAAGTGTTTGCAATTTATTTATGATTTATGAGTTAATATTGCAAAATCCAAGCATGCTTTGTATATTCATAAATTATTTTGTTATAATTGTACATTTAGAAAAGCATATTAAGATTGGATATAGCATATTATTAATTCATAATTTTTATATTCAATTTTATTCTTTTTTTGGATCCTCAGGTTAATTTTGGATATTATAGCCTATTAAGACAGCTTGTTTGGTTTCTCATTCAATTTTGAGCATATTTTAGTCCTATATTCACTTGGGACTTTTAAACCTATTTTGAACAAGCTATTTGGGACCTATCTTGGGTCAATAAAGTAGGGATCCACAACTATTAGCATAATGCTAATATGTTGTAATCATGTATTGATATATTATTTGTAATAAAGATAAATTGCTATACTTTGTGACTAATTGCCATGATTAGATGATATATTGAGATGTTTGGCGATTGTTGCAATCGTTTGCATTTACAGTCATTATTATGGTAATTAGTAAGATCATAAAGTTTTAGTCAAGAACCACTTTTTATGCCTTTATATCAGTTTATTATTAAAGTTGAAAATGTTGGATATTATTTTTCCAACATTAATGTTTTCGGATTTTAATTTTATTAAGTTTTAAAGTTTTCCCGAAAAATGTTTTAAAGGTTTGTGGTGATTAGCAATTGTTTTTCCATATTAAATCTCCTAATTGTTATAATATTATATGATTATTATGGTTATTCATTGCAATTTCAGAATTTTGCAACTTTGCCATAATTTAATAGTAATATTTTTTAATTATGGAGTGTGATTTTGAATCACAATTTTGGAAAATGCATATGTTTATGGCAATTGGATATTGTTTTCCTTTTCAGTTTTGCCATGATAATTTCAATAATGATGTTAAGAATTATATTTTGAGATTCTTAATGAATTTGCTTATCCAAAACATTTATGGTAATAATGATGATATAATGTGACATTTAATAATAATTATTATCATTAATATTAAATGTTGTTCGGTTACGATTAAGAAAATTGATTATTCCGTTATTACCGTTATGTAATAATTATAGTAATAACGATTATCAGTTTTGAACTGAGGAATCAATATGTCGTAACATTGTTATCATTATTATTATTTTTGGATTTTTTGGATTGTGATGCCCACTTTGATTGAGTATGAATATTTGATTTTATATTCATATTTTGAGTTTGTTTTATGCATATAATTAAATTAAATGCATAATATTATGGTTTAAATTATGCAATTTAGTTTTATGAGAATTTAATTTGTGAATGTCAACATATCATATGGTTTTGATATGGTTAGAATTTACAATTTTAAAGCTAGTTCTCATAAAGTTTACTAAATGCATTGAATCATTTTTGGGCCTACAAGTTAAAACTTTTCAATAATTGAAAAGTATATGGTTATTTTAAATTATTATTCAAATTTTATAAATCCTTCAAGTTTTGGATTCATGTTGTTATTTGAATAATAATTTTATAGCTCTTTTTAAATTGCTATTATGTACAATTTATTTGGATATGAGCATATTGAATTTCACATATAATTGTTCACTAGCATAACATTATATTTTCTAGTTATGTGAATTTAATTATGCTTTTAGAATTGCATAAGTTAGGAATTATAATAATTCCTTGTTAGGGTGAACTTTGTGTGTGGAATTATATATGGTAGTGCATTATGTTTAAGCACCTTTAGACCGTTTAAAATGTTCACCTAAGATCAAATCTTTTCATATGTGAACTATTAAAGATTTGGAAAAGATTACTCGTCAATTATGCCTTTAGTGTGAGAAAACATGAACCGGTGAAAAGTTTCTCGGGAAGGGGCCAATGTGCTACTAGTTCCCTTGAAACATTACTCTGACTAAGGAGTTGGTTATTTTTAATGAGGCTTAGTCCCAACCAACTTTCCTGGGAGTACACTTGGAATTGTTTATCATATTGCGGCATAATTGTTTTTAGGCTTTAAAGTTGATGCCTAAGATATTAAGAAAATCGTCTAGTGATCTTATAATTTTGATTAATTAAGTAGTAGCCACAGTATCTTTGATTAATTGAAATTTTGTGAGATCATATACAGTCATAGACGTATTGATTGTGATTAATTATATGATATAATAAAATTTAGCCCACAGGCAATTTTGTTATGTTTATATAATTAATTGGGGTAAAGACATCAAACTATGATCATAATTTAGCCCACAGGCAATTATGCATCGGAATATAGTTTTGGTGAGTTTTATCATTACAGATAGGAAGGTCAATTTATTTAACATATAGTTATAATATAAATAAATTGACGTTTTCTATCATAAAGTTATGATATATGTACATATTCAAAAGTATTTTTATGTGTACATTTGTGGTATTAGTCTAGTTTCTTTTATGTGAATTTATTATGCATGAATGAAATTTGGATTAATAGCTTGGTACATTAATATTCTTTTGTGTACAAATATCAAGTGATCAATACAATTTCATAACTGAAATTGTTAAGTTTTTGATCACTTTGTGACTAATTACAAAAAATATAATAAAATCTACCCACAGGAATTTTATTATATTAATGTAAATAGTCAGAATAAAATATCAAATCATATTTCTTAATTTACCCACAGGGATTAAGAAAAGGAACATGGTTTGATAGTTTTATCATGAAGTTGTAGATGAATCTAATTGAATAAAACTTTAGCACACATGCAAGTTTTATATCACTAGATTCTTCTATCCCCTTTGATAATAATTTTATCATAAAGTTTTAGTTGATTCTAATTGAACAAAACTTTAGCCCACATGCAAGTTTTGTGTCACTAGATTTTTCTATTTGATTATCATAAAGTCTCAGTTGAGTCTAATTGAATAAATCTTTAGCCTACATGCAAGTTTTATGTCACTGGATTCTCCTGTTTAAATTGATGATCAAGATAAAATTTTATCATACCAATTTTAGAATTTATAACTTTAAGGCCAGTTATAATTCTATATTGTGTGACATGGGTTGCATTGGCAACACATGTATTTTGTTAACCTCCAAAACTTTAGTAACTTGAAATTGTTACTGTATGTGGCTTACTTGGTTTTTCAGCCCAACCACAGTAGAGATTTTGAATTTAGACGTGATATACTTTTTGGATCCTTATATTGGAATTGTACATATCTAGCCAAATTTCAACTAAAGCAATTTAATTTGTTTAAGTAGTTGGAAATTGTGTCTGTTACATGTACATATTTAACATGTCCAACTATGGTGGGGAATTATAATCCTTGTTAAATTAGTTGGACTTGAGGATCATTAGTGTGTATATCATTATGCTCAAGAATAACTTTATTAGTGGGAGTAATGGTTTGATCAGTGGGAGTGATCATTTAAAAGATCAATAAGATGCCCCATTTGATCAGTGAGAGTGATCATTTGGAAAGATCATTACAGATGTCTCACTTCAAGATTGCTCTACTTCAAGGATAAGACACCTTGCCTTGTTATTATAAAATCAATAGTTCAATTTGTTGAACTACAAGTTGTGCAACATATTTCTGAAAATGTTGTAACAAACATTAATAGTTTTATTATAACAATGACATTAAGTTTATGGTGAACTATCACAAGTTAGATTCTTTAGCATTTATTGGAGTCTTTCGTCTCATTAAATTGATCCTGGGCCATTAAGATTTAAAAGGTTCAAGATTCAATGTTGAGAGACATAAAGCATGTAAAGACTCATGATGTTGGTTCATATATATGAATCTTGAGGATTTTTTGTTTTTATGATGATACAATATTTTTTTTTGTTTCATAAAGTTACATTAATAAATCCCCATTACTGCTCTATGACATGAAAGTTGAGCTTCCTTATTTTTTGGAGATCATTTATAAGGTGTATGTTTAAAGTTCCGTTTGTGGGCTTGGACTCATGAATTTGTTATCTAAGTCGTTGGAATATGGACTACTCAATTATTATCTTTGGCTAAGATTAATGAGAGTAGGAGTGACAGACGTGTCAACTCTGAAAACTTAGCTGTCAGCGATAATAATAAAGATAATGAGTTAGTCGTGCGATATATTAGCATTTTTGCTAATAATTTCATATCCCTACATACTTAAGGCATGCTTATAAGAATTTTAGGGATCATACAGGGTACATGGAACTTATTATGTGACTATATTGTACGTACATTTATGTTGTCACCTCTATGTAATTTGGATGGTTTCTCCTATGGTTATGCACATATTTATTTGAGAAACATCCATAAGGTTGGACCAAGAGTAAACGTAGGGTTTATTCATAAAGGACCTGAGTTGGGAATCAAAATGCATGTGATGCATAGATGGTATTACTCACCTTTTAATTTAGAGGACATACCACTATGATTCATGCTTTTGATCTTCAATGAAGGTTGTGCCAATACTTGCACCAAATGGAAAATTGTAACATTTTCCATTAATGTTGTACAAATCAAGTGGTGTATGTTTATTAGGCCAAATTTAGCCATTGCGGCAATAATTAGTTTTGATAACTAATTATAATCAAGAATGAACATAAGGTTTATTCATTAAGTTTTATACCACATAAGGTACTTAGAGAATAAATTACATTGTAATCATAAGTAGATACTACTCTGATTAAGAGGAACCATCTCTATGGTTCATGTTTTTTGTTTCTTTGAGTTAATACTTGCACCAAGTGGGAGAATGTAACATTTTCATTATAATTACACTATTAAGTGGTGCAAGTTTAATAGGCCAATTATGGCCATTATGTTGTGGTTTGAAACGGAAGTAACGGTTTCCGTTACTTAGCCTATAATGATGGCATGTAGGCTATTTAAGCATGGTCCTCCCATTGCTCCTGTGGCAGCCTTACAACTACACCATAACATCATACAGGAGATTAATGGTAGACAACAAAACTTTGATCATTGGAGTTCCAGAAGCAACAATACAATGCAACAAAGTATCAACTATAGCTGGAGTTTTGCTTGATCATTATGCTTCCGCTATAAGGTTAGGTCATCACATGTATTCAAATTGTGTGTGTATTCTAACACAGACATCCTCAAACTGAGTGGAGACCGGGATTTTGAGGATAAGATCAATGTCACGAGGTTGGAAATAGTGATCCAAGATCCCAGGATACCAATCTAACGAAGTTTGATTTATGAGATCGCAAACCTGTAAACAAAAAACTAATGTGAGATGATAATTCAATTGAATCCTTGAGGCACTAGTCTATCAATAAGTTTAATTCATTATAAATAATTTCTATTTATAAAAGATACATAAACTTATATAATAAATGAATACTAATAACACAAGTTTATATATATATATAGGGAAAGGTTCAGGTGCGGGTATTGCTTCCCGTGCGGTTGACGCACGTTAAGCATTAAAATGGCGTACCTTAAGTACACAAATCACGCACCTTAAGTACACAAACAAAGCACTTTAAGAATACAAACCACGCACCTTAAGTACACAAACCACGCATCTTAATACACAACAAAGCACCTTAATAACACAAACGCACCTAAGGTTTAAAATGGTTCACCTTAAGTTTCACACAACTGACGCACCTTAAGCATACAAATCACGCACCTTAACACACACCTTAAGAAGGAAAACTACGCACCTTACGTTTCAACAACTACTCACATTAAACACAAAACCCACGCACCTTAAGTTTCAACAACTACTCACATTAAGCACACAACACACGCACCTTAAGCATAAAAACCACGCACCTTAAAGAAGGAAAACCACACACAAGTTTCAACAACTACTCACATTAAGCACACAACCCACACACCTTAAGCACAAAAACCACGCACCTTAAGAAGGAAAATCACACACCTTAAATTTGACCTAGATGCAAAAATTACCAAATTGCCACCACATTTTTTTAAAAAAATTTTTGGTAATTCTGGACATCGATTTCAGCAAGATCAATGACTCAGATTTAACAGCACAACCTCACGGGAGACACTCAACTGCACAGGAACTAAATTATATATATAAAAAAGACACTAAAAGGGAAATTCGAAGGAAATTAATTGTGCACTCTTAGAAAGGAAACCATGCACTTGAAGGCTAAAAATATGCATGCTAAGTATTTTTTTTTTTTCTTTACACAATAGTAAGATACACATGCACTTGTAGGCATGAAGTTGATCACTTGAAGGCATAAAGAGGATCACTAGGCAAGGAAAAAAAGACACTAAAAGGAAAAAATTCGAAGAAAATTAATTGTGCAATCTTAAAAATGAAAACATGCACTTGAAGGCCAAATTTTTACACCCAAAGGTACAAAGATGTGCACTTAAAGGAGAAACTATATACTGAAACAAAACATATGCACTCGAAGAAGAGAAATATGCACTTGAAGAAGAAAAATGTGCACTCGGATATAAAGACAATCTGACTTATTCAAAATTACAATAGTGCCACCACACGACTTTTTTTAATTAATCTTCAATCTAGGTGGTTGACTTGGACTATATCTATGGTTGATATTTATTCCTATTTTTTTACCTAAACACTTTCTTCGCATATGATCCACAATATCTACTATATCTAAAAACATAATAAGTGTGAATGAAAGTTATACCCCTGATTTATTCCGTTAAGTTTTTTTTTTTGTACATTATGCTATAAAGGTTGTACATTAAAATATTTTGGACAAACATACCCCTACCGTTATAACTTCCGTTATATTTTCCACTATTGTTACCATGTACATGCATCCACCATATATTTTCTTATCTTCTTCATTAATAATAATATATACACATTAAATATTTGAGTTATATGTTAATTATTACATAAATATAAATATCAAATTTATAAAAATGATTTACATTATTATTATTACTATTATTATTATTATTATTATTATTATTATTATTATTTAGAATAATTTAAATATCTAAAATTTAAATAAATTTAAAATTTTAATATAATGTAATGTATTAATATTAGCACCTATTTTTTGCGCATCGCGCATAAAAAATACTATATATATATACTAATAAGAGCCAAAGAGAGTTAGGCCTATAATGGGTAGAAAAAATGACGGTCAAATTTTTTAATCAAATGGATAACTCAAATTGGTCTTCTTGGTTTAAGTTGGTCAATTATAAACAACCTAAGACTCTAAAAAGATTGCCAAAAATCAAATTCGTGATCTATAAATATAAGAATCATGATCCACACATTTGAACACCCCTCCTGGACATAAAATATTTTTTGAAGCAGTGCATGCCCCAACAAAACGTACTATAGATTTTAAAGCTTCCTAATATATATACTGAGGATTAATGTAATCTAATCACTAATCAGATAGTAAGCCAAACAGGACTCACTGACTCAGGGATTAAAGTTTATATTTTTTTTTGAAAGGAAAGTTTATATTTAAAGAAACTAATTTTAAATAGAAAAGAAATCTAATTCTATACAGTAACCGCTTTCGTTGCCAAACCCCATTCAAAGCATCATAATATATATAGAAACATTCGAATCCAATCCTTAGGAGTTTCAGAAAACCAGAACTCTTGGCTTTGGCTCTCTTTCTTGATTCCTTAATAATCCCCCCTCCCAAAGAGAGAGAGAGAGAGAGAGAGAGAGAGAGAATGGAGTGTGACACCCCAATTGATGATGTCTACTGTTCAGCATGGGACGCTCCATATCTGAGAACCCCAGAACTTGTTTCTCCATCATCGTCCCCAACTCAACAGTTCTACATCCGAATCGTTCTTGAATTGCTTTACCCAACTGCACTCGCAGTAATGGAGGATGATGATGAGTGGAATGAGGATTTTGACGAAAACTGGCTCGAGGGCGTCACGAAAACGGAGCACTTCTGGGCGGCGTGCAACCCCCTGGAGCCGGAAAAACTCTCCTGCGACGCCATCTCCGGCATGCTTTCCGGCATGGGGGTTCCTGTGAGGCGCCAATTTTTCTTGCTGCAGAAAATCTCGGCCTGCGCCAATGAGGTCGCCGCTGCTGCCCACAACAAGGGCGAAAAGATTCTGCCCATCATCGTCTCGGCTAGCGTGTTGTTGGCGGACTAATCTCAAACTATCCGATCCGATGAACAAAATTAGGTTCCGTTAATGTTCTTATTGCATACATATATGTCTGCTTCAAATTCTGTCTTGGTGGGTTCAAGATTTTCTTTCTGCTTGATTCTCTTAATAATGCACTGCTGTTTTTGAATTTTTGGTGTTCGGAATTATCTGTGTAATTTTTTTAAAAACCTCTAAACGCTCTCCTTATGGACATCAAGAGGTTACGTTTCTCATTGAAGTTTGATTTTGGCTCTGATTTTGTACTGGGTTGCATTGATCTTGAAGAAGTACAATTGGAAAATACTATGTCAACTCCCAATTTTTTACCTTAATTTTTATTTTACACATAAAATCTTAATGTAGACACCTGTATTGGGACCAAATGAAAAAAATAAATTGGAAAAAGGTAGCTTGTGCCCCCCCCCCCCCCCCCCCCCCCCCAACACCCTCATATATAGAGAATAAAATTTAGGGAGTAAAGTTTGGGAGTCTAGGTAGTAGAACTTATACTTAATATGTTTGCACGGAGTAAATATTTGTATTGTGTAATAGTTCTAGTATAAGGTAGATATTGTTTAATTAGTTCATTACAACGTATTGCGTGATACTTCTAATACGAGATAAATAGTGTTGTACGTTACAATGTATTGATACACAACCAAATACTTATACATTTTTAAGCAACAACAGAAATTAGGTCTTATTTTTAATGAAGGGATAATTATTTTAAGGTTTGTTTGGAAATTTGGAAAATGACTTCCGAATGTTATTTTTCGGGTTCCTAGCTTTTCACTATTCCAAAATCCATCCAAAATATGCTATTGGGGATGTCCTTAGGTTTTTTAGAAATTGATTTGGTTGGGAACTGGGAATGAGAGGCTTGTATAAAATAGTTTTGATAAAGATGACATCAAAATAATATACTCATAATAAGGGAGAAGTGTCAAATAGGCCCATGTACTATTGTCAAGTGCTCAATTCCCACCATGAACTAAATTAAATGCTAATTAACCACACTTACCTATTAAATTTGTTCAATAGCATTTTTAGCAGGTAATTGACTTTTTTTATTTTTTTTTTTATTTTTACAGGTTACCAATTTAATTATTAAAAAAATTTAAAAATTAAAAAAAATTAAAAAAAAAAAAAAAAAGAATACAGCCACCAGCTGTCCTCACCGGACAGCCGGTGGCTGGCATTTCAAAGACAGCTGTGGCTGTCCGGCGAGGACAGCCACGGCTGTCTAATATGAGGTCCAGATCTGGACCTCAAACGGCCTGGAACGAGGGCGGCAGCCCCGTTCCAGGCCATGGACGGCCATGGCCGTCCCCAGACAGCCATGGCCGTCTAAAAAAAAATTCGAGACAGCCGTGGCTGTCCTTGCCGGACAGCCACGGCTGTCTTTGAAATGCCAGCCACCGGCTGTCCGGCGAGGACAGCGGGTGGCTGTATTCTCTCTTTTTTTTATTTTATTTTTAATAATAATTTTTAAATTATTTTGAAATTAATTTTTTAATAATTGAATTGGTAACCTGTAAAAAAAGTCAATTACCTGCTAAAAATGCTAATTGAACAAATTTAATAGGTAAGTGTGGTTAATTAGCATTTAATTTAGTTCATGGTGGGAATTGAGCACTTGACAATAGTACATGAGCCTATTTGACACTTCTCCCTCATAATAATAATAATAATTATTATAATTATAATTATAATTATAATAATTATAATATAATATAATGTAATACATTTTTTTGTATAGGGGTATTTATGTCTTTTAGACACATTTTATTTATATTTCTTAAATCAACCAAACACTGAAATAACATTCCTAAACTCTATTCTTTCGACGAACCAAACAATATAATACAATTCATATTCTATTCCCTATGGAATACTATTCATATTCCTTTAAAATTCATTCCGTGAACCAAAATGCTGTCATAGTTTTTTAGTTGGAAAACATTTTCTGGATTCTTTATTTTCCAGATCTCTTCCATCTCTTCCTTTCAAAGTTAGTTTTCAAATTATTATTATTATTATTACCACCACCACAACTATCAAACCACCATAACCACCACCACCACACAACCATCACCACTACTACACGACCCCCACCACTACCATACCACACAACCCCCACTACCACACCACCCACGTAACACATCGTCAGGCCTTTTTTTAGTCTGACATCTGCAAGATTCCCCATATCTTGGGTGAATCTAATCTTTTCTGCACGGCGTGCAAATCTTGCTCTTCCCGGGCGGATTTGATGGAACTAATCTTTGACAGAGATTCGCGCCTTCCGTCCAATCCGGCTCAGTTATGTCAGTTACAATTTCTTCCGTGATTCTCGCCTAGGTATTCGCCTCCATTGGGCTATATAAGGACCCTTCATGGTTCGTGCAAATCACAATACATCTCATTTTCGAAAGCACGGAGCTATGAGCTACAGAGATGGTGATCGCCGCTGGTCCATTCGTAACCAGGAGCATGCTCGACTGGAGAAGCTGAAGCAAAAGAGGCTGGCTAATGGAGGTCGTCTGGTGGGCGACTCGGCCTCAGACCCTATCGTGGTGCCCCCGGACATGCTGGACCTGATGCTTAAGGAGTCGGCCGCCGCTGGGATGGAGCCGGTGGTGGATAATCCAATTCCAGAGGAGGAAGAAGTGTGGGAGGTTCCTCCGCTCTTTGGTGTGGCTATGTCTCCGAGCGCCCTAGAGAGGCCCCTGCAAATGATCGACGACGGGAAGCCGGCGGTATATCTGGACGAGGTGTCGGAGCCTGAGCCGAGTCCTCCACCTTTCCGCCGCCAGTACTTCTTGGAGGGTCCTCCGCCAGCTCGCCCATCGAAGGAGAAGGAAGCCAAGCCCTGATCTACTTTTCTCTTGTATCTTGCCTTTGGCCGAGTCCTAGGCCTTGTACTTTTCATGTTTTATCGAATAAACTGTACGCTTCTCGTTTTGCTTGACACTTGTCCATTCTTTGATCGACTTCCACTTCCTCCCTAATGGGACCTTTCTTGTTGAGGAGTCGCCAGATCTGGTTGTCCGACTCCGAGACTGGAATCTTTTCGTGAGCCCTGCTCGCGTTGACTGACGGACCGGATTCCTTCGGGTTTTTTCTGGAAGCTTCCAACTATACCCGGTGGGCCCAGAGGCTGCGGCCTACGATGGGCTTCTAGCCTAGCGGGCCGGGTCAGCGTCACCGGATCGAGCCTAGGGCAGACGCGCCGCTTGCAGGCTAGCCCTAGGCCTGAACCGTCTCCCCGTTTTCCGAGGCATTAATTACGGCGTCTTTTCACCTCTTGTCACCCTTCTCTCCTTCAATGAGAGGGTGACACGCGGCCGTCCGTTGGGCTTCTCCCCCCTTTTAAATAGCCATCTTCTTCATCTTCCTCTCACTTTCTCTCAACTCTCCATACTCAGCGTCAAGCACCTCCGATCCTCTTCTGCATTTTCCTCAGTCCACACTCAGGTTGGTAAATGTCTTCCTCCTCACACTCTTCTTCTTCTCGTCGTCGCTCGGTCGATAACCCGGCGGTGACTTCCCCGTCTTCTTCTTCTCCTTCCTCTTCTTCTTCTTCTTCTCCTCGTCGCATGGAACTTCCGGCAGATCTTCCATCGACGTCTTCTCTTCCACCGACCCCCTCTTCTTCGGGGGCGGTTACTCCTATTAGCCCCGCTCCCCTAACGACGGTAGCGGCTCTGCCAGACGGTGCCGGACGGTCGCGAGGCAAGTTCGATTCAATCGTCCGGCCGTCCGGGCCACCATCCGTCGTTACCGCGGCGGACCTGGACATGGCCCATTTCTACTGGGGCCTTCGGCCGTAATCCTTGCTCCGGAAGGCCGGCAAATTCACGACCCACCGGAGGGTTGTGTTGGTATTCATTTGCACTCGGTTGCCTTTGGCTTCCGAGTTCCTCCGTGTCCTTTCCTCTCCCTTTTTTTTATCGTCATTATAACTTAGTTCCGGGCCAACTAGTGCCCAATTCTCACCGCCTCCTCACCTGCTTCATAAACCTCTGCCATTGGTGGATGTGTGAGCCGGATCTGGACCTGTTCCGGTATCTTTTTACCGTGAACAAGGTCGGCTCACACTCGCCGGGCTTTGTCCAAGTTGCCGCCTGTCCGGGGCGACAGCTTTTTGAGGGGTTGTCCGACTCCATTAAGGACTGGAAGCTCCTCTATTTCTTTGTCCGACCTGCTTTTTCTTCCTTCACCTTTCCGACCCTGTGGCCGGCCGCTCTATTCAAGCCCTGCTCTCGGCGCGCCGTCTTCTCCCAAGATGCGATCCAGGGTGGCGAGTTCTTGAAGAGCTTGGGGCCGTACTCTGTTAAGTACTGGTCTCGGGTCCGAGCCATGGCGAAATGAGGCTTGCTGCCAGACGGCGCGACCACCTTAGGTAGTTCTCCATATGTCCTTCTCTTCTTTATCTTTTCCTGTCCGACTGCTAACACTATTCTTTTTCAGGTCCTTACGACTCCGACTCCAGCAGTTCAGACGAGGCTACTGCTCCGACTCCAGAGATGACTGACAGAGCCGAAAAGATGAGGCGTCAGCTGACTCAACGTGCCACCGGCGCTGCTGCTGCCTCTTCCACCCAACCGTCGCCGGCTCCAAGGTCGACTCCTCCACCAGCACGTACCGTGGTCGACTTGACGCCATCGCCTGTAGTCTCGCCTACTCGCCAGCCGCCTCCTCCTCAATCCGAAAGTCCGAGCTCCAAGCGGCTGGTCGAGCAACCGGATGCGCCGGCTCCGAAGAGGATCCGGTTGAGTCACGAGGTGGACGAGGATGCCCAGATCTGGCAAGGCACCTCCTCCGTCCGCACCTGGGCTGAACACGTTCTCCTTCCTAAGGACGTGGAGGTGACTGGCGCCATGCTGGACGAGTACATCCTCGAGGCCTCCCTTCGCCAATCCTACCGCGTAAGTGTTTTCGACCTGCCCTTTTTCCAGCTCTTTTTCTTCTCGTTATCTGACTTCCTGTCGCTTTGCAGAACCTCACTTTCCAGATGGAAATGCGTAGGCGACTGAGGGAGTATAAGACCGGGCTGCAGTCTCTGGCCCTTCGGGTGCGCCAAACTGAGGAGGCTTTTCTGGCAGAGCAGGCTAAGCATGCCAAGTCGGTGGAGGTGCACACCTCCGAGATGCTAAGGGTCACCCGTCAGTGGGAGGAGGAGCGGGACAAGGTGTCGACTATTGCTGTGACTTCAGTGGAGGATTACAAGAAGTCGGCGGCCTTCGAGGCAGATGTGAAGGCGGCAATAGCGGCTCGTCAATAGGAGATTGCCAGAGAGTGGCTGGCGACGCTGGAGGGGGACGACTATCTTCTGGACTTGGGCGAGTGTGACTATCGCCTTGGCTTTCGCGAGGCTCAGAAGGAAACCTACGCCGCCCTGCTGGCCCGAGACTCAGCTTTTACTCCCGAGAGCTGGGGCCTCAAGCCGCTGCTGGACCTTCTTCCGGCGACTGATCAGCCCGCGTCGACTGTGGATCCGGCCGCTCTCCCTGTGGCGGAGCCTGTAGATCCGACGGCTCCACCCGTGGCCGAGCCTTCAGAACTTGCAGAGGCCCCCCTGCAAGTAGAGGATCCTTCTTCTGTTCTCCCCGCTGGACCAATGGCAGGAGAGCAAGTCGAGAGGGTCGACGTCGACACCCCTCCCCCAATAGCTTAGGGCTAGTCTTTTTTAGATAGCCTTTTTTGTACGGGCTGGCCTCCCTCTCGGCCCTCTTTTATTAATGAAATCTTCCTTTGCTCCCTTTGATTGCCTTCATCTCTTTTTTGCTTTAGAATTTTCTTAAAATAATTTAAGGCCTAGGGCTTCTTCATTCTGTTGGACTTTCTTAGTCAAGGATTTGGTCTCGCCGAGTCCTTTGGTCAAGGCGACTTCTCTGTGCCTTCTTCACGGAAACGACTAAGGGTCTGGGCCCTTGTTTCCTATCTTTCTCGCCGAGTCCCTCAGTCGAGGCGACTCCTTAGGCTTTTTCTTCATGGAAACGACTAAGGGTCTGGGCCCTTGTTTCCGATCTCTCTCGCCGAGTCCCTCAGTCGAGGCGACTCCTTAGGCTTTTTCTTTTCTTAGAAACAGTTTAGGGTCAGTGCCCCGTTGTTTCTTTGTATACTTGCCGAGTCCCTCAGTCGAGGCGACTCCTTTTGGCTTTTTCACGGAAACGACTAAGGGTCTGGACCCTTGTTTCCTATCTCTCTTGCCGAGTCCCCCAGTCGAGGCGACTCCTTAGGCTTTTTCTTTTCTTAGAAACAGTTTAGGGTCAGTGCCCCATTGTTTCTTTGTATACTTGCCGAGTCCCTCAGTCGAGGCGACTCCTTTTGGCTTTTTCACGGAAACGACTAAGGGTCTGGACCCTTGTTTCCTATCTCTCTTGCCGAGTCCCTCAGTCGAGGCGACTCCTTAAGCTTTTTCTTTTCTTAGAAACAGTTTAGGGTCAGTGCCCCATTGTTTCTTTGTATACTTGCCGAGTCCCTCAGTCGAGGCGACTCCTTTTGGCTTTTCTACGGAAACGACTAAGGGTCTGGACCCTTGTTTCCTATCTCTCTTGCCGAGTCCCTCAGTCGAGGCGACTCCTTAGGCTTTTTCTTTTCTTAGAAACAGTTTAGGGTCAGTGCCCCGTTGTTTCTTTGTATACTTGCCGAGTCCCTCAGTCGAGGCGACTCCTTTTGGCTTTTTTCACGGAAACGACTAAGGGTCTGGACCCTTGTTTCCTATCTCTCTTGCCGAGTCCCTCAGTCGAGGCGACTCCTTTTGGCTTTTTCACGGAAACGACTAAGGGTCTGGACCCTTGTTTCCTATCTCTCTTGCCGAGTCCCTCAGTCGAGGCGACTCCTTAGGCTTTTTCTTTTCTTAGAAACAGTTTAGGGTCAGTGCCCCGTTGTTTCTTTGTATACTTGCCGAGTCCCTCAGTCGAGGCGACTCCTTTTGGCTTTTTTCACGGAAACGACTAAGGGTCTGGACCCTTGTTTCCTATCTCTCTTGCCGAGTCCCTCAGTCGAGGCGACTCCTTTTGGCTTTTTCACGGAAACGACTAAGGGTCTGGACCCTTGTTTCCTATCTCTCTTGCCGAGTCCCTCAGTCGAGGCGACTCCTTAGGCTTTTTCTTTTCTTAGAAATAGAAACAGTTTAGGGTCAGTGCCCCGTTGTTTCTTTGTATACTTGCCGAGTCGCTCAGTCGAGGCGACTCCTTTTGGCTTTTTCACGGAAACGACTAAGGGTCTGGGCCCTTGTTTCCTATCTCTCTTGCCGAGTTGAAGCGGGAATTGGCCGTAATTCGTGCTCTCTTTATTCAAATTCCGAAACTTAGGTGCTTATACATAGCTAACCTTTTTTCTACTGGTAGAATTTCTTCAAATGGATGACGTTCCAGATCCGGTCTACGGGTCTGCCCTCCAAGGTTTCAAGCTTGTAGGTGCCGGCTTGGACCACCGCGGCAATACGGTACGGTCCCTCCCATTTGACAGCGAACTTCCCTCCCTCCGTGGGTTGGCTCGCCTGCCGGTCTCGCAACACGAGGTCTCCGACTTGGAAGGTTCGCGGGCGAATTCTTTGATCACGATATCTTTTCACGGTTTGTTGGTATTCAACCATCCGGGCACCCACGGCTTCCCTTCTTTCTTCTAGGAAATTCTTATCAATTCGAAGGTTCTCTTCGTTTTCTTCATCGGAGTAATTACAGACTCCATGAGTGGGCTCTACAACTTCTATCGGAACTTTGGCCTCGAAGCCATATGCCAGGGAGAACGGGCTCTCGCCGGTCGCTCGTCGTTGCGTAGCGCGATAAGCCCATAGGACACGATCAAACTCATCCGTCCAATTTCCTCCGATGTCTTCCAACTTCTTCCGGATCCCGTCCACTATGGTGCGGTTCGCGTTCTCGACTTGTCCGTTGGCCTGGGGGTATGCCACGGATACCTTGGTGTGACGGATGTCGTGTCGAAGACAAAAGTCGGCGAACGCTTGACAGTCGAACTGTCGACCGTTGTCGCTAACGATATGCTCGGGCAGGCCAAAACGGCAAATCACCTTCTTCCATAGGAAGCGTCGACACTGATATTCGGTGTTGGTGGCCAGGGGCTCGGCCTCGATCCACTTGGTGAAATAATCGATGGCCACTACGCAAAACTTCAAGCTTCCCGGGGCGACGGGCAATGGTCCCAACAAGTCGATTCCCCATTTAGCAAAAGGGATGGCTGTGGTGACCGGAGTGTAAAAGGTGGCCGGCCGCGTGTCCTTCCTGGCGAAGGCTTGGCATACGCCACACTTTGCTATCCACTCGATGCAATCCCTCATCATGGTTGGCCAATAGTATCCTTGGACGACTAGCTTTCGAGTGAGTGTGTGGGCACCCTGGTGGGCGGCGCAGATGCCTCTATGGGCTTCATCCATTATCTTCTCGGCCTCGGGCCTGAGCAGACATTTCAATAGAGGACCTCCGAATGACCGCTTGTATAGCTACCCATCGAGGATTTGGAACGAAGGGGCTTTCCGTCGAACCCTAGCGGCGATTTGTATAGTGCTCGCCTGTTTCCTTAAACCATCGGATATCTTCGATCCAAAACATCTCGGGGTTCTTTTCCCGATCCCACTCCGTGCGAGTCACCTGCTGGACTTCCAACGGCGTCTCCTCGATACTCGGCCGACTCAGCTCTTCTTTCTAGCAAATCTTAATGAGGTGGTCCGGCACCCCTTCCAATGTGATTTTGGACAGTATGTCGGCCTCCACGTTGTCTGTCCGAGAGATATATTATATTTCGTAGGCCCTGAACTCTTTTAGCATCTCCACCGCCTTTTCTTTGTAAAGGGTCATCCGGGCGTTCCTAGCCTCACACGTTCCGGAGATCTGCCCAACTACTAATCTAGAGTCGGGTTTGATCCGCAATCGTTCGACTCCCAGTGCCTTGACGAGTCGAAGACCATTCAGCACTGCCTCATATTCGGCCTCGTTGTTGGACGTTGGGAACAGATAGCTCAGGGCGTAATACAGTCGGAACCCTTCTGGAGTGATTAGCATGACTCCGCCCCCGCAATGTTGTCGACTGGCGGCTCCATCCGCGTGCATCTCCCACCATTCGCCAAAGTCATCTTCCGAGGTGCGTACCTTTTCTTCTTCACCCGCCGTGCACTCGACCAAGAAGTCGGCCAAGGCTTGGCCTTTTATGGAAGGCCGTGGCTGATACTCAATCCCGTACTGGGTTAATTCCACGGCCCACTTCACCAGGCGACCGGATGACGAGGGGTTTCGCAAGACGCTCCCCAAAGGTTGATCGGTCAGCACTCGGACAGTGTGGGCTTGGAAGTAGGGTGCTAACTTGCGCACGGTGATCACCAGTGCATAAACTATCTTTTCTAAGGCCGTATACCGTGTCTCGGCGGCTTTCAAGGAGCGGCTCACATAATATACCGGGTGCTGTGCACGTTCCTCTTCTCGGACCAGCACGGAGCTCACCGCCTTCTGGGAAGCGGCCAAGTATAAAAACAGAGGCTCACCCACCTGGGGGGTGGACAATACGGGAGGCGTAGAAAGGTACCGCTTCAATTCCTCAAACGACTGCTGGCACTCGGCTGTCCAAGCGAAGCCTTCCTTCTTCTTCATAGCCTCGAAGAATGGTGTAGTTTTATCCGCCGCCTTGTTCAGGAAGCGACTAAGGGCAGCCAATCGGCCAGTTAACCGCTGCAGGTCTTTGACGGTACTGGGAGGCTGCATGTCGATGATAGCTTGAACCTTCTCGGGGTTAGGCTCAATGCCTCGTTTAGTAACCATATATCCTAAGAACTTCCCACCTTGCACTGCAAAGGCACATTTCTTAGGATTCAGTCGGAGATTATACCTTATCATTACTTGGAAGCAGTCGGTCAAATCTCTCGCATGCTCGCCCTCTTCTTGACTTTTGACGAGCATGTCGTCCACTTACGCGGCCATGGATTTTCCCAACAGATCTTGGAACAGCCGGGCCACCATCCGGGTATAAGTAGCTCCGGCATTCTTAAGTCCAAAGGGCATGACTCGATAACAATACACTCCGTCCGGTGTCAAAAATGCGGTTTTTTCCTCATCTGCCGGGTGCATGAAAATTTGATGGTATCCTCTGAAGGCGTCCATGAAGCTTAACAGGGCCGACCCGACGGTTTCGTCTACTAGCTAATCGATCCGAGGCAAGGGAAACGGGTCTTTCGGGCAGGCCTTGTTGAGGTCGGTGTAGTCAACGCACATCCGCCAAGCCGGGGGCTTGGGTACGAGAACTACGTTTGCCAACCACTCTGGGTATTTAACCTCTCGAATGTGGCCTGCAGCCAATAGCGTGCTCACCTCCTTCTTCACAAACTCCCTCCGATCATTAGCGAGATATCGCTTTTTCTGCACAACTGGTCGATGGCCGGGATCTACGGCGAGTCGATGAGCAATGATGGATCGGTCGACACCAGGCATGTCCTCCGGACCCCAGGCAAAAACCAACCGGTGCTCTCGGAGCACTCTAATGACCTCTTTTCGTACTTCCTCAGGGAGGCCGACTCCAATTCGGACCCGCCTATCCGGCTGATCGGGATCGATCTCGACTTCTTCCAATTCCACCGCCGGCTCCGGGCGAGGTATCATCGTCTTCTTTGGGGGTCTTTCCGTGATCTCATGGACCTGCATCTCACGCTTGCCCATTCCTCTACAGGCTTGCAGGTAACAGTCGCGGGCGACTCTCTTGTCGCAACGCACCGTCCCTATCCCATTGGGCGTGCGAAACTTCAAGCAAAGGTGCTCGATGGAAATTAGTGCTCCCAAATCCTCCAGGCCTGGTCGGCCAAGTATAGCATTGTGCGAGCAGGTTAAGTTCACCACGATGAATTTCATGCTGAGCTTCTGTACGTCGGGGTAGTTGCCGACTTCCACTGGCAGGGTAATGGACCCTTCTGCTTCCACCGAGTCTCCCGTGAAACCGGCGAGTGGTGTCTTGACCGGGTTCAGCTGTTCCCGGGTCAATCCCATTTTGGTGAAAGTCTCGAGGTATAGCACGTTGACGCTGCTTCCGGTGTTGACCAGGATTCGTCGAACAACCACTCCGTTCACATCCATCGCTATAACCAACGCGTCCCGATGCGGTGTCTCTCCCGCGGGTAGATCTTTGTCAGTGAACGTGATTGGTTCTCGGCACGCTTTCTTCGAGCTTTCTTCACGCCCATATACCGCGTATAGCTGTCGAGCCCAGGCCTTTCTGGTATTCGCCGAGTCACCGCCCTCGGGCCCGCCGACTATCATGTTAATAACCGGCTTTTGACGCCACTGGGCCTCGTCCTCTTTAGAAGCCGGCTGCTTACCTCGACTGTTCTCCGCGGCGGCGGCCGGGTCCCGGTCCCGGTCCTCCCGGTTCGCCGATCTACGTCTCCACTGGTTAGGGGGCGGGGTCCATTGTTGGATGATACCTTCCATGATCTTCTTCAAGTAGAAGCACTCTTCTGTACTATGAGTATAGGATTTGTGATAACGGCAGTATTTAGAGGTCTTACCTGCCTCATCGTTTACTACGCGGTCATCAATCGGCGGTGGCGGAGGCGGAGCGACTGCCTGTATCTCATGCACCGGCCGGTCGGGAGCCGGCCGATAGGGGTGTACGACGGGCCTGTCGTATGGCCGTCTGACTTCGGGTCACCGAGTTATGTCCGGGCGTCTTTCCTTGGTTTCGGCTCGCGTCCTTTTTCCACTGGCGGATCCTCCGACTTCGCGCTGTCGTTTATGCTTCATAGCCTGCTCCGTGTTGGCCCTCTTGTTGGCCATATGTATGGCTTCCGCGTAGGTGGCCGGGCGGTTGTCCCGCAGATCCCGGTACAATTGCCCGGATCCTAAAGACTCGATGAAAAAGGTGAGCGCAGTCTGATCTTCGACCTCCTCTATAGACTGAATTTCCTTTTGCCAGCGGACCAAGTAGGTTTTCAGGGACTCGCCCTCTTCTTGGTGGACATCACCCAGGTGGGTCAGATCCTTCTGTGGCTTGATGTTGGCCGCATAATGGCTCATGAAACGGTCGGCCAACTCCTCGAAACTGCGAATCGACTAGGGAGGCAGCGCCACTAGCCACCTTTGCGCGAAGCCTTTCAGCGTGGGTAAAAAGGCGCGACATATCACCGGGTCTTACACTCCCAAGACCTGCATTTTGGCCTGATAACCGAGCAGATGCTCGCGCGGGTCCCCAGATCCGTCGAATGTAGCTTGCTCCGGGAATTTGAAGTCGCCGGGCACTTTGTAGGACATGATCTCGGAAGAGAATGGTAAAGCGGTGAGCAGCGTCTGCCCGGGAGATTTAGACTTTCCCTTCATCTGCTCTCTCAGGTCTCGTACCTCTCGGGCCAACTGAGCCACGTCGCCCTCGTTGTGAGTGTGGTTTCCGGTGGACTCTGTGCTTTCGCCGGCTTCTGATTCGGCCGGTTGATCATCACGGCGCGTTATGCACTCGGTCCGTCGCGTTCGAGTTTTGGTTCTCCGGGTGCGAGCTTTTTCCCGACCGGTCTCCCGGTCTTGAGGCCTTGCCGGTACGCGGCGGGTTCCCTTTCTCCTAATCGTTCTCGTGCAGGTTGCCGCCCAGCATTCGGACCCAACCTTGAATGGACTGATCGCACTGGTTGGCTCTCCGCCCGTCGATTTTCCTGTCCGTCTTCTGGTATCTGGGACAATTGTTGACGGCGGGGCATCGGTCGGGAAACCGACTGCTCCCTCGCCCCTCGACTTGCGTCGGCGAAGGCTCGCCCGAGCGCGTGGAGTTGTTCCGGGGTGAGGGGTATTATAGGCGGCTGCCGGTTCACCAGCGCTGTTTCGTTTCCTTGACTTTGGGCATTTCGCTGGTTCAACTGCTCTCTCAGGTCGGCCTCTACTTCGCCGTTTCGGTTGTTCGCTTGATCTCGTCCTTCTGACATGTTCGTGATGTTTCTTCAGTCGACTCTGGGACTCGCCTTGCTTAGAGAGACTCGCCCTGCTCAGAGAGTCGCGCAGCTTTTTGTTTCAATCCCCACAGACGGCGCCAGTGTTGGTTTTTGGGTTTTCAGGCCCAGGGAGGTCCAACACAACCTTAGTTGGTGGATTCACCTTTCACACAAGATAGCAAAAGAAATGATAGTACTCGTAATTGCTTTCAGTGTGTCCCTCTTTATTCTGGGAATGAACTTGTCTGGATTACAAAGGTGGAGGAGCCTTTATATAGCAGGCTCCCCTCCTACCGACTTGAAGGCCATTAATGGCTGACTTCAAGGCTAATTACAATCGTCGAGCCGTTGGGTGCCATTACCGAATCGGCCAACGGCTCATTGGATTCGTAACGGCCTGACCGAGTCCTGCCTTGAATGCCTCCAACGGCTCCGGGGCCGGGTCTTCTTAAATGAGGCTTCGCTCGCCTAACGGCTCTGAACCGTCCCTTCGTGGACTTGGGCCTGGGCCGACTCCTGGACCCGGCCCAAGTTCCCACTGGGCTTCTTTCACTGCTAGCCCACGTTCCTTATCTTGGATTCCCTTCTTGGGCCGGGGTTCTCAACAACAACAACAACAACAACAACAACAGCAACAACAACAGCAACAACAACGACGACGACGACGACGACGACGACGGCGGCGGCGACGACGACGACAACAACAACAACAAAAACAACAACAACAACAACATATAGATATAGATGTTTTCACTTTTCAATTGTTTAAAGTTTTTAGAATAAAATTACTTTTAAATATTGTTTCTTAAAATTAATTAATGAATGATCCTGACTATTGACGTTTATCAAATTTTATTATTATTTATTACTTTCAATTGACTATAATTGTTCCATTGCCTATTGGATTTTGTTTCAAATTTGGTAATCCATTTAAATATTTGATTATTAGACGCTAAATTTAAGGGTAAAAAAATGTTAAAATTAGCATGTAGAACCACCTATCCAAATTTGCATAATTAAAGGTGTTGAAACAAAGTATATAATAGCCTTTAATTTGGGGCAAAGACTTATTAGAATGTAGCTTGGTCCAGATTAGCTTATGCATCAATGTTCTTTACATTCTCACTAATGATGAACCAAGTGTATGATGTTTATGAACCCAATTTTTTCATCTCACTAATAAGTCAATTTGTTTATTCTTACCTTTAAATTTAACGCTTACAGTTTACTGAATCGACATTTAACCAGGGACTAAATTTGGAACAGAATCAATAGTTAAGGGATCATTTATGGAAAAATTAAAAGTTGAGAATAAAAAGCAATAAATATCATCAATAGTCAACAAACCATATATTTTAAGAATTAAATCTTAGATTTAATATTTTCCCTAAATTTTTAATAAAATTAAGGAAAATGGTCCACCCCAATAATTATTATTTCCTATTAGTCACCTCCAGATTAAGGAAAAAGAAAAAGACAAATCGGAAGTGATAATTTTGGAAAGTTCTAAAATAAAATTAAAGACATTACTAAGAATTAAAGGAATCATCCATTTGGAAGATTATGAGTTCAAGTCTCAGTGGAGGCGTCATTGACTTTTTGTGTTTCAGTAGGTTGAGAAAGTATATGAACAGATACTACAACGTAATAGAGCCAGTAACTTTCAAAGAAAAAAAAAGGAATCATCTTTCCAAATATTTAGTTTTTAAAATAAAATATTAGAAAGGTTCCTAAAAATAAAAACTGTATTTGTTTCCAAATAAATAAATACCATATATATTCTTTATCACTCTAATATAAACGAAACGAGACGAGCAACCAAAAAACAATCAAGCTAAGGTGAAGAAAAACAAAGAGAGCTGCATTCGATAGAGGAATTGAAGCTAAGGAAATGGCCAAGTTGGGTGTTCTGTCAATCGTTATGGTTTCGCTGCTCATCATGTCATTAGGTTTAATTTATTTCTTCATTAATTATTTAAAATGGTTTTTGAGTATTAAGCTTTTGAACACATATAGGGGAAGAAGGTTATTACTTATTATATGGTGTTGATCAACATCAATACAACTTAGTATATATAATTTTCTATTACACGTATTGATGCCAATAGTACTTGATATAACAATGTATATCATATTACTATTGGCACCGATATTGATAAAAAAAAAAATATTCACTTATAAGTTATAAATAACTATAACCAAAACAAGAGATGTAACCACCTTGGTGAAAACTGAAAATCCTCTAGGTTATGGGATCACATCTGGTCAGCAATTGTTTTCAATTCAATTCATTAATACATTAATTGTATGTAATTATGTTGTATTTAATTTTCTTTATTACAAGGAATAAATAATATAACTATCTTCTTTATTTCATCAGATTTAACAAAAACAAACTGCCAGGATCTCAAATGTTGCTTTAGCAATCACATTGGAGAATGTATTCCCGGTAACGCAGCTGAAGATAGCAAATGTGACAACCTCTGCAAACAAAACAATTGCCGTGGAGGCCAGTGCAAAGTCGAAGGGCCAAAATCACCCAATCATTTTTGTCATTGTTTTTGTTAGGAAATCAAACATGCATAGACACACAATGAGTGTATCTACTCTTAAAAGAATATATCGCTTTTAGTATTTATGGATCAATTAAATATAATAGATGAATTTTTCAATGTTTTCGAATTAATAATTCAAATGTATGTGTAATCTGTCATATGTGTTGGTGATCGAACAAAGTTAAATGTTGAATTTAAATTAGAGTAAGGTTGTTTGCACATCTAATTTAGTTTTATACACAATTATATATATATATATATATATATATATATATATATATATATATATATATATATATATGTGTGTGTGTGTGTGTGTGTGTGTGTGTGTGTGTGTGTGTGTGTGTGTGTGTGTGTGTGTGTGTGTGTGTGTGTGTGTTGATTGAGTCTTTCTTTTCAATTTTTTTTATAGGGGATTAAAAGTGAAATTTTCTCTAAATTAAAGTTAATTTAATTCTATTTTTTGTCCCAGTTTGATAAGTGTCCATCCACTTTTAATTTTTTTTCTTCGAAACATTCTCCTTTGATATTAGTATTATTATGGCATGAATGCATGACCATTTTACGTAAGCAAGTTTGCCACTTTTCAGATCTTCTTGTGGACTAGACTTCTACAGCGGGCTACACAACTCTTGCTTATGTTAGCAAGTGCAAACTCTTAGTACTCTCATCAAAGTCTTACAATCCCCAAACTCATGTTGCTAGGTGCAAGTTGTGCTTCTACTCAACTTGAATGTTTATGGATTTTAATTATCATATGTGAGGATGGGAGATTAATTTTGCATTTTTACATATAAAATGGTTGATGAATGAATGAGAATTTGATGTCGAGACGTAGTAGTTAGAAGAATTGCTGAGAAACAAACTTGACTCCTATTTGAAATAATAATGTGGCTATGTACTAATGTATATGTAAGTATTTATATTTTTTTTTTTAACAAAATTGAAATTTGTTGTTCGAAGGCTCATTTTAACCTGAAATGATATTAAGTGTGCATGCGTTATTGGGTATGTGACACCTTAATTAACATGGTATCTACAAAAAAAAAAAAAAAAAAAAAAAAAATGAAAGAGGAATTTGATAACATCGTAGTTAAACATTACAAGAGCATTAATAGTTAATACTTAATACCCAATATTATTCCGGAGTTAGAATAATTAAATTAGGAATAAGGGTCAAATAGGCCATCGAACGACAGCCGATAAAATAATTAGGTCACTGAACTTAAAAAACCAACAATTAAGTCCCTAAAGATGACCTGTTGACCTGGAGACGAAGAGTTTCTTCGTCTCTGGCCATGGAGACGAAGAAACCGGCCGGAGACGGTAGTCTCCGGCTGGATTCCAGTTTTTTTTTTTTTTTTTTTTAAACTAATTAATTTTTAAAATTTATTTTTTTTTAAAATAATTAATTTAGGAGATGACCTGTTGACCTGTTCGAAACCTTCAAATTGGAAGAATTGTTTGAAATTGATTAATTTAGGGACCTAATTGTTGGTTTTTTAGTTCAGTGGCCTAATTGTTTTATCGTGTGCAGTTTGATGGCTTATTTGACCCTTATTCCTTAAATTTATAACATTCAATCTTAATTGAATTAAATTTGTAACAGCCTACTGATTTAAGTTTGAATTGGTAACTGTAGCATGCTTAAGTATATATATTCCAAGATCAAGTTAGAGCTATATATGTCCAAACAAGCACAATAACCACATAATTGGGGTAAAAGAATGGGCAAGTTGAGTGTATTAACCATCCTTCTTTGTGGTGTTTATCATCTCTTCAGGTTTATATTTCATTTTTTTTATGGCCCAACAGGATCCGGAATGTATGGCCCAACCACCTGACCACGTCCAAAACTGCCATCCCTGAACTCAGCAAGTTGCCTTTCCTTAAGAAGACGTGTAGTCCATCCTCGCAAAGCTGGCATCGCCCGGGGCACAACTCTCTCCCCATGGACGACCCTATCCACATAAAACAACTGGAAACCACACACACACACAAGAATTAAAAAGCATCAACAAGAATGGGAAACCGAATACAAAAAAATAACAAACATAAATAATTCGTACCAACAGAAACAAATAAGGACCGGTAAAGGGCTGATTCTGCTTCTCAAACCATTTCTCGTGACTCTCAACCAAACACTCAATCACAAACTTACACCAGTTTAGGTTTCTAATCTGCTCAACATCCTCGAAATGGTGGTACACACGCTGATTAGCGTAACCATTCGTCATAGGGCCCGCCAACGTACTAATAGCGAGCATAGCGAAGTGCCTCCGAAACCAAACATCACCCTCGAGCTTTTCCTTCAACACATCAGCAATCATTGGCAGAGTAACATCATGATTGGTCTTGTCAAACTGCGAACGCCAATCCTTCAAAGCGTCGCTGACATCATCTTTCGCCCTTTTATAAATCACAGTCTCGCCCGCCGGCAGTCCCAAGATGGAATGAACATCACCCTCCGTAACCTTTACCACAGCCCCATCCTCAAGACGCAAACACATATCCTTGGGGTTGAAATTGACAAGCAACTATCTGGCCAATGACTTCGGGATGTCCCGGATTTGCAGATTCAGTAACTCCCCCAAACCCAACTCC
Source organism: Ipomoea nil (assembly GCF_001879475.1). NCBI lineage: Eukaryota > Viridiplantae > Streptophyta > Magnoliopsida > Solanales > Convolvulaceae > Ipomoea > Ipomoea nil. The sequence continues at coordinate 7,610,842 of NW_017617471.1, forward strand.
ACGACCGCCTTCTTTTGGCACGCAGAAAACCTCTTCATCGGTTTAACCAAATGCGTTGGAGTAGCACGAATCTTCAGAGGGGGAAAAAGTGTCTCATCAACTTGATCGGGAATCTCGGGCGATCCTCCGGCATCCACAGTTAGTTGTGCTGGCTGCGGCGGCAATTGGGCAACTTCAGGCGGCATCACAGGTACCCCGCCATCGCCAACAACTTCTGGCTCCCCCACAGCAACACCTACAGGCTCCTCCACAAAATCACCTAGGGGGTTGCAAAAATTATACGCAAGACACAAAAAAAAAAATGAAATAAGAAACCAAATGCATACAAATGCACACCGCAATGAACATGTACGCATATACCGGGAACCTAGCATTTGAAACTTTATCAAGGACACAAAAACATCCAACAATGCAGAGCACCAATTTCCCACTAACCAGAATACCATACGTGCATACAGTGTTAAACTTATAAGCACAGACCATGAACACAATTTTAAAAAGGCCCATATCACTCACCCCTGTTACTTATCACGCAAACAACGAGACACATGTACGCATAGACCGGATCACAAACAACGTAATCATAAACATACATTATCTACAACCCCAACATTAACCAATCACCACAAAACAACGTAAAAATGCCACCCGTTTATATCCCACACAAACAGTGGGACACCCGTATGCATAGACCGGAACCCAAACATCCTAAATATAAACATCAATGAGCTATAATACCAAACTTAAGATATCAACAAAAAAAACTAATAAAAAGCGTATGACGCACACAGATAGTATAACGACGCACTGACCCCTAACGAAGCATACAAAAGGCAACAAATCAAACAATATATACAAATATAATATGCAATCAAACAGGCAAGCACACAGACACAGCAAATTACGCACAAACCAACCTACCAAGGCCCCCCCCCCCCCCCCCCACCCCATAAAGGTACCGAAAAAAAAGGGCAATAAAAGGCACCAAACAATACAAAAAAACACTTTTGACATCAAAACCAACACCACAAGAATTAAATAATACACACGACAAACAAATGAAACCCCACACAATATCCACTGCAAATGAAAATCCAACCTGGAACAAGAAACACCACAAATACGAATAAAATAAAAAAACAAAAAAAAAATAAAATAAAAAAACACAACACCCACAAACACCCGAAACCCATAAAAACCAAACACACACCATCAATCCAAAACCCACCAAGACCCCAACCAACCATAAACGATCTAAATCCCCAACCCAAGGCGAACCAGAAAAGAAAAAAAAAAAAACACAAAAAAAAAAAAAAAACACAAAAAAACGGGGAACACTAACAAAACCCTAACCCATCAATCGCACACCCCCCCCCCCCCCCCGACATTATTTACTCCGCCCCCCACACCCACACCAGTCCAACCGCACCCCCCGCAATACTTACCAAAAAAAAAAAAAAAAATTAACAACCCTAGTCCATCAACCGGACAACACCACAAACGCACACACCGTGCACCCCCCCATCAACCGGACAACACCACAAACGCACACGCCGTGCACCCCCCCAAACCCGCAATGAATCACCGGACATCGAAGAAAAAACAGAAAAATTGAACTGCAACCTAAAGCATACCTAAACCCTAGATTGGAAGTACTCATTACAATAATGCTAAACAACATACCAATGGCAGAAAACCACAAAAATAATAATAAAAACAAAAAAAAAAAACAAAACTAAAAAGAAAAACAACGAATCGGAGTGAGGATTACCGGAACTTGAAGCTGAGGATATCCCCCTAAGCCGCTTGGATAGTCTCCTAGAAGACCCTGCCATGTCTACCAGTCGCCGATCGAAGAGCTCCCGGAGAGACGAAGAGAAGAAGAAACGGAGAAGACAGAGGAAGGGTCGAGAGAGGAATCGTCTAGGTAAGCAAAAATTGACTGCAGAGAGAGAATGGTTAAAATATCCTTTTTAATACACACACACGCACCAAACCCGGCGAACATTGGTGTATGTAATAATCACCCCATATATGCAATTACACAAACGCCCCTGTCCAATAAATAAAAGCAACGCACGTGTACTGATATTATATATAATCTGGACCATTCAAAATAACAGATCAACGATTAAAAAGAGTTCCCATGTGCTCGGCTAAAGGGGGGGTGTGCACCTGATTCAAAATCTATACATATATATATATATATATATATATATATATATATATATATATATATATATATATATATATATATATATATATATATAACTAACCATGTTTGTACAATTTTTTTGAAATAACCATGTTAGTACATTAATTGTATGTAATTATGTTGTATTTAATTTATTATTACTATACAAGGAATAAATAATATAACTATATTTTTTTATTTCATCAGATTTAACAAAAACAAACGGTGACGACGGGAATCTCAAATGTTGCTTTAACAATCACATTGGAGAATGCATTCCCGGTAACGCAGCTGAAGATAGCAAATGTGACAACCTCTGCAAACAAAGCAATAATTGCCGTGGAGGCCATTGCAAAGTCGAAGGGTCAAAACCACCCAATCATTTTTGTCATTGTTTTTGTTAGGAAATCAAACTTGCATAGACACACAATGAACGTATCCACTCTTAAAAGAATATATCATATTTAATATTCATGGATCAATTAAATATAATAGATGAATTTTTCAATGTTTTTGAACTAATTCAAATGTATGAATAATCTCTCATATGTGTTGGTGACCGAATAAAGTTAAATGTTGAATTTAAATTAGAGTATGGTTGTTTGCACATCTAATTTAGTTTTATACACTACTACAGGAAAGGGCTTTAACGTTGATTTTTTGATCCCATTTAACGTCGGTTATCTTTCGACGTCGTCTTTCGAGACGTAATACATAAATGATACGACATCGGTTAAACAACTGAAATCGTATATTTTTTTTAAAATTAAAAAATTAACTTATGACGTTGGATATTTGTATATCGCCGGCGTCGTATTGTTTTTTTTTTAAAAAATAATTAATATACGACGTTGGCCTTCGCTGTATATATTTTTTTAAAAAAAAAATAATTCACTTAAATTAAAGACGTCGGTTTATACAAATAACCGACGTCTTAAGTTAAATACTTTTTTTTTTAATAATACGACGTTGGATATTTACTAAATATCCGATATTGTATATTAATTATTGCGATTTTTAATTACTATGCTGTCGGTGTTTCACTGAAATCTGACGTCGTATAGTTATTTTTTTTATGATTTCTACCAAAACCTGTACAGTTTTACAGTTTCAATCCACATCAATTTTCAGAACATGTGCAGCAATTTAACATTCAACATCAACTAATTTAAAATTAATATACATAGCACAATTCATTAAACTAATTCAAGCTACTAAACATGAAACTAATATAAAGAACACAATTCATTAAACTAATTCAAGCTACTAAACATGAAACTAATATAAATAACAGAATTCATCAAAACTACTAAACATCAAGCCAATAAACATAAACTAATTTTAAATGTAAAGTATCAACTAAGAAGCATTTTATTAACCCATTTATCAATAATAAACTTAGACCATTTGTCTCTAACTTTATCAATCTCTTGTTTGTTGTAGGGAAATCTTTTATATATTATATATAAGTACTTTTATTTAAAACGTAATTAATACTTACTTGAGAACATATGGGGTTAAATATACAAATTTCTTCCCATATTGCATGGTGACATTTATATACGGTTTCCTATCATCTGTACTATTCATGTTTAGTTGAATGCAATATATATGGATCTAGGAAGCCATACATGTCTATTGATGCAACTCAAAACTAATATAAATACCCCTATTTACGAACATAACCAATTATATATAGATTACTAAAAATTATGATGATATTATAAATATAAAACTATTATGAACAAATCATACTAAAGAACTTATTAACTTATAAAGAACTGAAATAGAGAAATATCGATTGTCTCCATATTTAAGAAACACATTCTACACATTTTCAAGGTGCAAGTCATACTCAATGTTGCCCATAATACCACGAGCCACATGGATCATAAGATTGTGTTCAAGACGGCATCTAGGCCGCCTTGGCGGGCGAATGCCTAGAACGGCGATTCCGCCGAATTTCTAGGCGGCCGGCCGCCGCCTAATCAGCGCCTAGGTGCGATTTTTGCCACATTGTATTTAATTAAACATTTAAAAAAAATTCCAAGTTCTTTGTGCTCAGATGACATGTAGTGATTCTCCTATATGGGAGGTCATGAGATCAAATCTTAGTGGAGGCGAACAGATACTACAATATAAGATTTGTTTGACAAATTAATTTTTTGATAAGCTTATAATTAATTTTTTGATAAGCTTATAAATGTTAAAAGACATTTAATAATAATAATAATAATAATAATAATAATAATAATAATAATAATAATAATAATAATAATAATAATTGCGGTGAAAGTTGCGAATAAAGGAGAAGAGAAAAAGATTTTAATCGGGAATGACAAAATATGTCGTTTCTTTAAAAGAATAAGGTCAAAGATGGAATAAAAAAGTTAGGAATCTACTAACTTATTTTGAAATGCTATTTAAGGTAGCGTTCCAAATAAGCTCTTATTTTAAGCTATGAGCTTATTTTGAAAACATAACAAACAAAGCTTATAGCTTATTACTAGCTTAAAATAAGCTATAAGGTTCTAAATAAATTCTGCAAATAAAGTCAGTAGTTTCCAAACAATATTAAGAACTTAATTTTATTCTAATAACTACTTTACAGTATATTCTTAGAGAATTTCAGAAACAATTTTTTTTTTTAATAAACAATGTTTTCACTTTTCAATTGTTTAAAGTTTCTAGAATAAAATTAGTTTTAAATATTGTTTCTTAAAATTAATTAATGAATGATCCTGACTATTGACGTTTAAATTTCAATTTTGGTCCACTGACTATTGGGGGTGTATTAATTGCAACACTTGATTTTCAAAAATGTTAATTCAGTACCTTGACTATGCAATTTCTATCAATTTTGATCACGCCGGCCAAATCTCACCGAAAAAATTTAATAGGTCAAATAATGAGGGTATTTTAGTCATTTTACCTATTTTCTTTCTTCTCGGGTGATCTTCTCCATTTCCGGCGGCGTTCTTCTCTATTTCTGGCGACTTTCGTTGTTATCATTAAGAGCGGTGGTGCAGTGCAGCTTCTTGCTCTTTCAAGATTTTCTTCATTAATCGTGCCGACATTCTCTCGCTTTCTTTGCAGCTTCTCCTTCCTCCGGTACAAATTCCTAAACTCAAAGAAATGTTTAAAAAAAATAAAATCAAATGGTGACAAAATTCAAAATGGCTAAACATTTGAACCAATGTTATATGAAAATTATGGTTCTCTGTAACAAGAACTCATGGTTGTGGATAATTGGTTCAATTGACAGTTTCTTTAATAGCTACAAAAATCCCCAAAACGCAAAATCCCTAGCTCATTAACTCGCAAACGAAGTCGAGAATCAAATTACTATTCAGTAGCTGCTACGACTTAAAAAAGATACATTTGCAGCGTGAAGAAAAATCGCAAGCGCAAGCGCATAATATTCGGAAACAATGGATTTATTAGCGATGAGGATGGAGGGTGCTGCTTTTCTGTCTGTCCCCTTTTCCCGCAGAATCAGATGCCAAAAATCCAAGAATTCAAGAAAAATGTTGGAAGAAAGTCGCCGGAAATAGAGAAGAACGCCGCCGGAAATGGAGAAGATCATCGGAGAAGAAAGAAAATAGGTAAAATGACTAAAATACCCTCGTTATTTGACCTATTAAATTTTTCCGGTGAGATTTGGCCGGCAATTTGGCCGGCGTGACCAAAATTGATAGAAATTGCATAGTCAAGGTACTGAATTAACATTTTTGAAAGTCAAGTGTTGCAATTAACACACCTCCAATAGTCAGTGGACCAAAATTGAAATTTTCTCTCAAATTTTATTATTATTTACTTTCAATTGACTATAATTGTTTTATTGCCTATTGATTTTGTTTCAAATTTGATAATCCATTAAAATATTTAATTATTAGACGCTAAATTTAAGGGTAAGAAATGTAAAAATTAGCCAGTAGAACCACCTATCTAAATTTGCATAATTAAGGGCATTGAAACAAAGTATATAATAGCCTCTAATTTGGGGCAGAGACTTATTAGTATGTAGCTTGGTCCAGATTAGCTTATGCATCAATGTTCTTTACATTTTTACTAATGATGAACCTAGTGTATGATGTTTATGAACCCAATTTGTTCATCGCACTAATAAGTCAATTTTTTCATTCTTATCTTTAAATTTAACGCTTACACAGCTTACTGAATCGACATTTAACCAGAGGATTAAATTTAGAACAGAATCAATAGTTAAGGGATCATTTATGATCAAATTAAAAATTGAGAATAAAAATCGATAAATATCATCAATTGTCAACGAACCATATATTTTTAGAATTAAATCTTAGTTTTAATATTTTCCCTAAATTTTTAACAAAATTAAGGAAAATGGTCCACCCCTATAATTATTATTTCCTATTAGTCACCCCCAGATTAAGGAAAAAGAAAGAGACAAATCGGAAGATATAGTTTTGGAAAGTTCTAAAATAAAATTAAAGACATTAAAGGAATCATCTTTCCAAATATTTAGTTTTTAAAATAAAATATTAGAAACGTTCCTAAAAAGTAAAAACTGTATTTGTTTCCAAATAAATAAATAAATACCATATATATTCTTTATCACTCTTATATAAACGAAACGAGACGAGCAACCAAAAAACAATCAAGCTAAGGTGAAGAAAAAAAAAAAGAGCTACATTCGATAGAGGAATTGAAGCTAAGGAAATGGCCAAGTTGGGTGTTCTGTCAATCGTTATGGTTTCACTGCTCATCATGTCATCAGGTTTAATTTATTTCTTCATTAATTATTTTAAATGGTTTTTGATTATTAAACTTTTGAACACATATAGGGAAAGAAGGTTATTACTTATTATATGGTGTTGATCAACATCAATACAACTTAGTATATATAATTTTCTATTACACGTATTGATGCTAATAGTACTTGGTATAACAATGTATATCGTATTACTATTGGCATTGATATTGATAAAAAAAAATATGTTCACTTATAAATCACTATAACCAAAACAAGAGATGTAACCACCTAGGTGAAAACTGAAAATCCTCTAAACTATGGGATCAAATCTGATCAGCAATTCTTTTCAATTCAATTCATTAATACATTAATTGTATGTAATTATGTTGTATTTAATTTTCTTTATTACAAGGAATAAATAATATAACTATCTTCTTTATTTCATCAGATTTAACAAAAACAAACTGCCAGGATCTCAAATGTTGCTTTAGCAATCACATTGGAGAATGTATTCCCGGTAACGCAGCGGAAGATAGCAAATGTGACAACCTCTGCAAACAAAACAATTGCCGTGGAGGCCAGTGCAAAGTCGAAGGGCCAAAACCACCCAATCATTTTTGTCATTGTTATTGTTAGGAAATCAAACATGCATAGACACACAATGAGTGTATCTACCCTTAAAAGAATATATCGTGTTTAGTATTTATGGATCAATTAAATATAATAGATGAATTTTTCAATGTTTCTGAATTAATAATTCAAATGTACGTGAAATCTGTCATATGTGTTGGTGATCGAACAAAGTTAAATGCTGAATCCATACGCCTGTTTAGGAAGAAAAAATTATTAGAATATATAGAAGTATTAGAATAAGAAAACTAAAAAACATAATAAATATATTTAATTAAAGCATTACAAGGACACAAGAACACAAGACCTTTTCTGATTACAACATTTCTTACAATGACACAAGAACCTCTTATTACTATTCGGAAGGTTATTCTTTGCAAAGTCTAAAAATTTTCTAACTCCATCATCGTATTCCGTACTAAGTCGATTAGCATTCATCCAACTTTTATCCATCACAAGCCAATCTAAAATAATAAAAATTCTATTTAAACTTTTGTTAACACTATTTTAACTAATTTCTATTATAATAACTACTAGAACAACTACTAAAATTTGAAATATAAACATAATAATTCTTAAAATTCAACATGTATATACAAAATAATTCAACATATATATACAAAGCTATTAGTATATCATTTGTTTTATTTAATAAAACATTTAAAGTCAATATTCAATAAATTAATTTTAATTTATGAACTTTACAGTATAGTTTTAGAAATTTATAAACTAATTTTTTTAATGTCTTCTTTATTTAATCAAGGTGGAAAAAATAACTACGCGCCAAGGTGCCCCTTTTTTAAATTTTAATTTTAATTTTAATTTTCATTTTAATTTTTTTTTAAAAAATAGTTAAATTCCTGCCTAGGCCGCCTAGTCCACGACAACCTACTCGGCACCCTAGACCGCCTTGGCGGGCGAACGCCTAGAACGGCGATTCCGCTGAATTTCTAGTCGGTCGGCCGCCGCATAATCGGCGCCTAGGCGCAATTTTTGCCACATTGTATTTAATTAAACATTTAAAAACAATGCCAAGTTCTTTGGGCTCAGATGACATGTAGTGATTTTCCTATATGGGAGGTCATGAGATCAAGTCTCAGTGGAGGTGAACTGATACTACAATATAAGATATGTTTGACAAATTAACTTTTTGATAAGCTTATAAATGTTAAAAGACAAAAAAGGACATTTTCATAAAATTTAAAAATTAGTTTGTTTACATATTAAACTTTAACATTTTGTCTTTAAAAAATTAACATTTTGAAATAAAATTATTAGCCTAATCATGATCTACCATCCCATAATGTGAAGTAACAATATTGTTGCGAATCTCTTTTATTTAATAATAATAATAATAATAATAATAATAATAATAATAATAACAATAACAATAACAATAACAATAACAATAACAATAATAATAATAATAATAATAATAATAATAATAATAATAATAATAATAATAATAATAATAATAATAATAATAATAATAATAATTGCGGTGAAATTAACTCTTAAATAATATATATCGATTTAAATATTCTTAATATATTACAACAATTCCATTCCGTGCATCGCACGGGTGAAAATACTAGTAATGTAAAAAAGAAGACAATAGACAATGTAGTGAATATAATAAATTAATAAATTTGAATGTAAGGAATCTTTGAATTATAAAAAATAAATATAATATAACTAATGAAATTATATTTCTTTTAAATTTTTTTATAATGAATAATTTTTTTTAGAATAAAGCATTATATACATCTAATTCTAAATTAATTAAATACATATGCATTGTGTTTTGTTTTAGCTACTAATTTATTTAATTTAATAAGAGTAATAAAGTGACGTACATACTTTTCATCAACAATAATGAAATCAATATTTTTTAAAAAAATTTCCATTCCTTGTTGAGACAAATTGTTTTGAGAGTTTGTCAATGACAATTGCTACAATTGCTGTCAATAGAGGATGATAATAAATAAATCAAAATATATGGTTACAATAGATATTGTTATAATGATATACTAAAAATTAACTTACAAATTTCTTTAGAAGTTTTCATGCATTGATAAAATTCTGATGTGTAAACTTGTTCAATTGGAGCTAGTAGGATGTCAACATTGTCAATTATATATTTAGAAAATCATCCTACCGTTTTAGAGTCCATGTGTAATTGTATTTATGATCAACAACTTTGTAGTTAGGCCGCACAAGTCTGACAATGATGTAAGAATAGTTTTGTCCAATAAAAAAATAATAGTATAATATTTGTAAAGTAATGTACAATTGTACCACTATAAAAAAACTACAAAAAATATTTATACCACAATGACCTAAATCATTCCAATAATGCAAAAGCATAATTGAAATATTAAGTTTTGTTCTAAATAATCAAAAGAAGGTTAATTAAACGTTTGAAAAAAAAAAAACTTAACCTAAATTTGTTTGTTTTTTTAAAAAAAAAATCCAAGAAAATCAAATGATTTTTAAAGTTCCGAATTTATAATCTTTGATGCTCAATTAACTTTGAATGCTATGTATTTAATCAGCTAATTATTTGACAAAAGTTTATGTTAAATTTTATATTATATATATATTTTTAATACATTTTAACATATTCATAATATATGTTTAACAATTATGCCAACTCTAATTGAGATGAGGTTCAAACCTAAGACCTTTCTTATATAAATTAATGAGTATGTTAAGAATAATAAATAGTTAACGGAATATTCCATTACTAAAGTTTATACTAACGGAATTTAGGGTTATTTAAGTGAAGAAAATAATATAATAGAGGGTAAATAAGAAAAATCATTAATAAAATACTAAAATCAAAATCATATGAACCATTCATTTTAAGAAACAACTACTACCGACATTTTTTTATTCCAGTTAAGGGTCTAACATTATTGGTTCTTATTAGATTTGTAGATTCATAATATATGTTTAACAATTATACCAACTCTAATTGAGATGAGGTTCGAACCTAAGCCCTTTCTTATATAAATTAATGAGTATGTTAAGAATAATAAATAGTTAACTGAATATTCCGTTACTAAAGTTTATACTAACGGAATTTAGGGTTATTTAAGAGAAGAAAATAAAATAATAGAGGGTAAATAAAAAAATCATTAAAAAAAAAATACTAAAATCAAAATAATATGAACCATTCATTTTAAGAAACAACTACTACCGAAATTTTTTTGTTCGAGTTAGGGCCTAACATTATTCGCTCTTATTAGATTTGTAGATAGATTGTAGATGTAGATTATTATTTACTTTCAATTGACTATAATTGTTCCATTGCCTATTGATTTTGTTTCAAATTTGGTAATCTATTTAAATATTTAATTATTAGACGCTAAATTTAAGGGTAAGAAATGTAAAAGTTAGCCAGTAGAACCACCTATCTAAATTTGCATAATTAAGGGCGTTGAAACAAAGTATATAATAGCCTCTAATTTGGGGCAGAGACTTATTAGTATGTAGCTTGGTCCAGATTAGCTTATGCATCAATGTTCTTTACATTCTCACTAATGATGAACCTAGTGTATGATGTTTATGAACCCAATTTGTTTATCGCACTAATAAGTCAATTTTTTCATTCTTACCTTTAAATTTAACGCTTACACAGCTTACTGAATCGACATTTAACCAGAGGACTAAATTTAGAACAGAATCAATAGTTAAGGGATCATTTATGGTCAAATTGAAATTTGAGAATAAAAATCGATAAATATCATCAATTGTCAACGAACCATATATTTTTAGAATTAAATCTTAGTTTTAATATTTTCCCTAAATATTTAATAAAATTAAGGAAAATGGTCCACCCCTATAATTATTATTTCCTATTAGTCACCACCCGATTAAGGAAAAAGAAAAAGAAAAATCGGAAGAGATAATTTTGGAAAGTTCTAAAATAAAATTAAAGACATTACTAAGAATTAAAGGAATCATCTTTCCAAATATTTAGTTTTTAAAATAAAATATTAGAAAGTTTCCTAAAAAGTAAAAACTGTATTTGTTTCCAAATAAATAAATAAATACCATATATATTCTTTATCACTCTTATATAAACGAAACGAGGCGAGCAACCAAAAACCAATCAAGCTAAGGTAAAGAAAAAAAAAGAGAGAGAGAGCTGCATTCGATAGAGGAATTGAAGCTAAGGAAATGGCCAAGTTGGGTGTTCTGTCAATCGTTATGGTTTCACTGCTCATCATGTCATCAGGTTTAATTTATTTCTTCATTAATTATTTTAAATGGTTTTTGAGTATTAAACTTTTGAACACATATAGGGAAAGAAGGTTATTACTTATTATATGGTGTTGATCAACATCAATACAACTTAGTATATATAATTTTCTATTACACGTATTGATGCCAATAGTACTTGGTATAACAATGTATATCGTACTACTATTGGCATCGATATTGATATAAAAAAAAAATATGTTCACTTATAAATCACTATAACCAAAACAAGAGATGTAACCACCTAGGTGAAAACTGAAAATCCTCTAAATTATGGGATCAAATCTGATCAGCAATTCTTTTCAATTCAATTCATTAATACATTAATTGTATGTAATTATGTTGTATTTAATTTTCTTTATTACAAGGAATAAATAATATAACTATCTTCTTTATTTCATCAGATTTAACAAAAACAAACTGTCAGGATCTCAAATGTTGCTTTAGCAATCACATTGGAGAATGTATTCCCGGTAACGCAGCGGAAGATAGCAAATGTGACAACCTCTGCAAACAAAACAATTGCCGTGGAGGCCAGTGCAAAGTCGAAGGGTCAAAACCACCCAATCATTTTTGTCATTGTTATTGTTAGGAAATCAAACATGCATAGACACACAATGAGTGTATCTACTCTTAAAAGAATATATCTTGTTTAGTATTTATGGATCAATTAAATATAATAGATGAATTTTTCAATATTTTTGAATTAATAATTCAAATGTACGTGCAATCTGTCATATGTGTTGGTGATCGAACAAAGTTAAATGTAGAATTTAAATTAGAGTAAGGTTGTTTGCACATCTAATTTAGTTATATATATATATATATATATATATATATATATATATATATGTATATAGAGGTTAATTGAGCCTTTCTTTTCAATTTTTTTTCATAGGGGATTAAAAGTGAAATTTTCTCTTAATTAAAGTTGACTTAATTTTATTTTTAGTTCCAGTTTGATACGTGTCAATCTACTTTTAATTTTTTTTTTCTTTAAAACATTCTCCTTTGATCTTAGTATTATTGTGGCATGAATGCATGAGCATTTTACGTAAGCGAGTTTGTCACTTTGTTGGAAGATAAAGAGAGACACTAGAGGGACTCCTATGTAATTTCCATATATAGCTTCTTTTGCAACCGTTCTTAGTCTCACCATTTATATTGTATGCTTCCATATCTTGTATTCAACACAGAACTTACCAGAATGAAACAGAACTTTCTTTCTCTCAACTGACTTTCCCTCCTTCTGACCTGCCCTCATCTTCCGTCACACTTTTCAACTCTCCTTGTGACTAGACTTCTACAGCGGGCTACACAACTCTTGCTTATGTTAGCAAGTACAAACTCTTAGTACTCTCATCAAAGTCTTACAATCCCCAAACTCATGTTGCTAGGTGCAAGTTGTGTTTCTACTCAACTTGAATGTTTATGGATTTTAATTATCATATGTGAGGATGGGAGATTAATTTTGCATTTTTACACATAAAATGGTTGATGAATGAATGAGAATTTAATGTCGAGACGTAGCAGTTAGAAGAATTGGTGAGAAACAAACTTGACTCCTATATTGAAATAATAATGTGGCCATGTACTAATGTATGTAAGTATTTATATATATTTTTTTTAACAAAATTGAAATGTGTTGTTAGAAGGCTCATTTTAACCTGAAATGATATTAAGTGTGCATGAGTTATTTGGTATGTGACACCTTAATTAACAAGGTATCAAAAAAACAAAAGAAGAATTTGATAACATCATAGTTAAACTTTACAAGTGCATTATTTTTATTTTTGAATGCTACTAGCTCTATTACAATGTAGTATCTGTTCAAATAACGTCTCCACTGAGGCTTGAACTCACAACCTTCCAAATGGAAGTCCAACCCGGGTACCATTAAACCACATAGTGTATTAATAGTTAATACTTAATACCCAATATTATTCCGGAGTTAGAATAATTAAATTTATAACCTTCATTCTTAATGGAATTAATTTTGTAACAGCCTGATTTAAGTTTGAATTGGTAATTGTAGCATGCCTAACAGCTTAAGTATATATATTCCAAGACCGAGTGAATTAGAACTGGCAAATTATGCTGTGAAAATTTGTCCACCTTGCAAGGTGGACATGGTTCCAAAACTGTTCATAATTATGAACATAGAGTTGTGAACATAATTATGAACATATAGTTTTGTAATTATGAATATAGAGATTCAATAATTGTGAATATGAAATTCAAAAATTATAAATATATAGCTTTATAATTATATAAACATATAGTTCAGTAATTATGAACAAAGAACTCTGTAATTGTAAATGTAGAGTTCAATAATTATGAATATAAAATTTAAAAATTATGAATATATAGTTTTATAATTATAAACATATAGTTCAGTAATTATGAACATAGAACCGTGTCCACCTTGCAAGGCAGACATAGTTCCACAGCATAACGATTGACTAGAATTATATATGTCCAAACGAGCAGAATAACCATATGGGCAAGTTGAGTGTGTTAACCGTCCTTCTTGTCGTGTTTATCTTCTCATGAACTTAAGCCCAAAAGAAAATTCAAATTAATAAAAAAAACATGCACAAATAAGCTCATATCAAAAGTTAGGCCTATAACGAGAACTAAAAAATATCCGTCCAATTATTTGATGAATTGAATAGTTCAAATTATTTTGATTTTAGTATTTTTTTTTTATGATTTTCCTTCTTTACTCTCTATTATATATTATTAATTTATGTATTTATTTATTTTATTTTAATAAGTTGCAAGTTAAACTTTATTTATTTACATCTTTTTATTATAACTGTTATTAATCTTTATAACCATTTTATATTTTAATTTATTTAGAAAAAAAAATACAATTTTTGTTTTCATCCGAACATTATAAAATGAAAATAATTTCTAGAAATTGAAACATTTCCTGAAATCATTTTTTATAAAAAAGTTTACATGTTTTCAAATGGACCTTTATTTAAACATTGCTTCTCATTGTTTAAAGTTCTTATATAGCTCCCTTAATTTTTATTAATATGTCATTTGTTTTATTTAATTAAACATTTAAAGCCAATATTATATATATATTTTTAATTTATGAACTTTACAGTATAGTTTTAGAAACTTCCAACTAATTTTATTTAATGTCTTTTTTATTTAATTACTAATTTTTTTTATGCGCTTTGCGCGAATAGTATAATGCCCAATGATTATTTTTAAATAAATATTTCAAAGTATATCAATGCAATATTATATAGGAGATGTTTATACATAGGTAAATAAATGTTGAATTTGTTTATTTAAATCGGTAATTTAAAGTATATAAATTCAAGATAATATATGAGAATGAAGCAAACCATTTTGCCACTCCATCCTTCTTGTGGTGTTCATCATCTCATCAAGTTTAGGGTTCGATCCCCACCCATGTGAATGAAACAAACCATTTGGTCAGTCCATCCTTCTTGTGGTATTCATCATCTCACCGTTTGGCCAGTCCATCCTCTCACCATTTGGCCAGTCCATCCTTCTTATGGTTTATCAATGTGTATACTGCAATTTATTTTTTGGCTTGAAATCAGAAGCTACACCCTACTGGTTTGTGATGAAGATGAGGCATGAAAGCTGAAAGGAAAGAACACAGTACTGTTTCATTGAAAGGGAAAAGAAGAAAAAGTCTCAGAGGGAGGAAGGCAGTAGCTTCCTCTTATTACAACTTGAACACCTTGGCAAAATATCCAACGGTTATAACAGAATGCAGATGAAAAGACATAAAACACCCTTGACTAGTTTGACAGCTTGGCACAGCTTGACAGCTCCTCCATCATCCCCCCTTAAGTTGGAGCATGGATATCTTGCAGGCCCAACTTAGAATGGAATGAATCAAAGGCTGGTTTGGACAAAGATTTGGTGAAACCATCTGCAGCTTGTCTTTGTGATGAAATAGGCATCAATTTGATCAACCCTTCATGCACCTTTTGCTTGACAACATGGCAATCTATTTCTATATGCTTAGTCCGTTCATGAAAAACATAGTTCTCCCCAATGGCAATTGCAGACTGGTTGTCACAGAACAAAGGAGTTGGAAGTTGCACCTTTAGATCAGTCAACAAATAGTGGAACCATTGTATCTCACACACAGTAGAAGCTAGGGCCCTGTACTCAGCTTCAGATGAAGATCTGGAAACAGTGGCTTGCTTTTTAGTCTTCCATGAGATCAAATTATCTCCAAGGTAAATGCAATAACCAGTGATGGACTTCCTAGTTTCTGCACAATTAGCCCAATCAGAATCTGAAAATCCTTGTAATTTGATCTCAGAACTTGTGTTGTAGAAGAGCCCTTTTCCAGGAGATCCTTTGATGTATCTAAGCACTCTATGAGCAGCAATGAGGTGAGTACTTCTAGGTTTATCAACAAACTGGCTTAGTTGTTGCACAGCATGTGAAATATCAGGCCTGGTGTTTGCTAAGTACAACAACTTCCCAACTAGTCTTCTATATGATTCAGGGTTGTCAATTAAGTCCCCATTTGAATTGTTGAGCTTAAGTCCTGTTACTGCTGGTGTCCTTGCAGGTTTAGATTCTAGGAAACCACTTTCTGTCAAGATGTCCAAAGTGTATTTCCTTTGGCACAAATAGATGCCATCCATTGTTTTAAAAGCCTCAATCCCTAGGAAGTAATTCAGAGGACCAAGGTCCTTTATCCTGAAAGCTTTATCAAGATATTTCTTTAGTTGCACAATTTGATGTGAGTTGGTCCCAGCCACCAAGATATCATCTACATATATGAGAAGGGCAGTGAATGAATTTTCTGAACTCTTTGTGAAGAGTGAGGGGTCTGCAGATGACTGCTGGAATCCATGCTTCTGTAGAGCTAGAGTCAATTTTGCATTCCATTGTCTACTTGCCTGTTTCAACCCATATAAGGATCTTAATAATCTGCAAACTTGATTAGGCTTTTCACTATGGAAACCAGGAGGCAAGGACATGTAAACTTCATCCTCTAAGTCACCATGTAGAAATGCATTATTAATGTCAAGTTGTTGGACATCCCAACCTTTTGCCACAGCCACTGCTAGGAAGGTCCTTATTGTGGTCATCCTTGCCACAGGTGAGAAAGTCTCATTATAATCCACTCCTAGCTGTTGAGTGTAACCCTTGGCTACTAGTCTAGCCTTGTATCTTTCTATTGACCCATCTGCCTTATGTTTCACCTTAAACACCCACTTACAACCAATTGGACTCTTGTTAGTTGGCAGGTCTGTAATCTCCCAAGTCTTATTGGCAATTAGAGCCTCAATTTCAGCCTGCATGGCCTTTCTCCAAGATTCACACTTGACAGCTTCACTATAGGACTTTGGCTCATGTGTGGAAGTTATAGATGAAACACACATCCTGTAGCTGGAAGGTAGGGAATCATAAGATAAAACCTTGTCTAAGGTGTGTGGGGAAGTTCTCACCATTGATTGACAATAATAATCATGCAGCTTGGTGGGAAAGTTTTTAGCTCTTGCAGACCTTCTAGGTGGTGGTTTGTCAAGAAGATCTCTTGATGAGTTATCTTCTATGGTTGCCTGACTGCCAGGATCACTGACTGCCTCATTTTCATTCCCATCATTGTATTGCTCAAAGACTGGCTCATAGTTGTTTCCATCACTGAACTGCTGATCCCTTGAACATTGAGGTGTAGTTCTGGGACTAACATCTGTGTCACACCTTCTTGTGGCCCTCAATGGTACAACATCTGCATCAACAGGGATTAGTGGCAGTGAAGGATTAAACATGTCAGTTGCAGGTGGATCAGGCCTAATTTCTCTAGTCTGTTTCTTGAAGGGATAGATTGATTCATAGAATTGTACATCCCTGGAAATAAAGATAGATTTATCAGCAATATCATACAAAATATATCCCTTCACATTTGCTGGAAATCCTAAGAAAATACATTTCCTAGCCCTTGGCATCATCTTATTCCTTCCTTGTGAGGCAGTGGAACCAAAACACAAGCACCCAAATGTTCTGAACTGCTCATAATTCATCTCTTTCCCAAACAAAATTTCATAAGGAGATCTTCCATTATTTGAGGGAGTTGGTAGCCTGTTAATAATGAAGGAGGCATGCAACACACAGTGCCCCCAAAACTTTATTGGTACCTCAGACTGAAATCTAAGGGCCCTAGCCACATTTAGAAGGTGTTGATGCTTTCTTTCTGCAATCCCATTCTGCTGAGGGGTGTTCACACATGACTTCTGATGCACAATACCTTTTTCATTGAAAAAGGTACTCATAAAGAATTCAGTCCCATTGTCTGACCTTACCACTTTGATTCTAGATGAGAACTGTGTTTCAACATAGCAACAGAAATTCTGAAACAGTCCCTTAACCTCTGATTTGTGTTTCATCAAGTGAAGCCATGTAAACCTGCTATGGTCATCCACAATTGTTAAAAAATAATGTTCCCTTTTTAAAGAAGCAACAGGGAAAGGACCCCACACATCCATGTGAATTAGATCAAAGCATTTTTCTGCTCTAGAAGTGCTAACAGGAAATGTAGATCTCTTGTGTTTAGCAAAATGGCATATGTCACAGGCAAAATCAGAAGGCTTATGAAACTGAACATGTTTTATTCCATTTAGGGAGTGAATTTTATCTACAGGATAATGTCCCAGTCTGTCATGCCATACTTGTAAAGACAGATTGTTACATTGACTATTAAAACCTTCATGCATTGTCTTTTCTTTGGCAGGAGGATTACTGAGCAGGTACAACCCTCCTTTTTGCTCAGCAAAACCAGCCATTGTCCCATGGGGACCTTGAATGTTACACAAATGAGCATTCATAACAAGTGAACAACCATTCTCTTTAGCCAACTTGTTGGCAGATATAATATTGAAGGCAAAATTTGGAATATGCAAAACATTCTTCAACATCAACTTGGGATATAGACTGACTTCTCCTATGTGTGTGACTTGTATAGCTTCCCCATTAGGCAGCTTAACAGATATATCATGGACTTTGATGCAGTTCTTAAAATACTCTAAGGAGCAAGTTCAAGGTGGCATTAATGTAAGAATTAGAGATAGACTTGCCTTTTTTTAGCTCTTCTGACAGATTGTTAAAGTCTGGCCTGAGTCCAGCTATGTTCACTGTTACTGCAGCACTTGTTGAAGCCTGATTCCCTTGACTTTGATTCTGCAGCAAGGTCAGTAACTTCTGAAACTGTTCAGTACTCAAACCTACATCTCTAATTTGGTTTACAGAGGTATTGTGGTTATGTTGCATCTCTTGATTCTGCTTGTTCTTAGACTTATATCCTGGGATCCAACCAGGTGGATATCCATGTTTCTTATAGCATTTGTCTATGGTATGGCCACTCATTCCACAGTATGTGCACTTTGGCACACTCTTCCCTCCATTAGTGTTGAATCTTCTCTTGTTATTTCCAGTCACCATGGCTACAACACTTTGTTCATCAACATAGTGATTTGGATCACCCTGAATAGCATTGGATTGGACAACCTCATTGTTCTTGTGGTTGATAGAACTGTTGAGCTTCCTTTCCAGTTTTAGAGCCATATTTAGGACCTTTTCAATAGGAGGAACTGGATCCATCACAAGCACTCCAGATTTTATAGTTTCAAATTCTTCATTGAGGCCTTCAAGGAATCTGATGACCTGATCATCTTGTCTTTCTTTCTGGATCTTATTCATAAGAGTGCACGAACACCTAGGCACACACTCACATATTGGCAAGGGCCTCATAACATTCAATTGCTCCCATAAGGCATTAGATCTAGTGAAGTATTCATTAATAGACATACTTCCTTGCAGATTTCTAAATATCTCATTCTGAATTTCTGCAATCTTGTGTGAATCAGCTTGAGAGTATCGTTTCATGAGTGCATTCTAGATATCTTCTGCAAACTCAAAATACAAAACACTCTCTGCGATTGTTGTGTTCAAGGACTTCAAGATCCAAGAGCATACTATGTCATTACACCTTCTCCAAACAGGATATTTAGGATCTGCTGGATTAGGTCTCGTAACAGCTCCATTCACAAATCCGAACTTGTTCTTCACTCCTAGGGCTATCTTCATGGACCTGCTCCATGAAGAATAGTTGTGCTCAGACAACAGTGGTGATACCAATACCAAATTCGGATTTTCCGTGATATGGAGGTACATCGGGTCATCAAACTCTTCAATCCGATGAATAGGGCTCTGATTTGTGTGGATCTGGCTGACCGGAGTTGGAGTTGTTCCATCTCCGGCGACATTTCCTTGAGAGGCTTCAGGATTCATGGTGACTGCAGCAGCATACGTGCGGTATCGCTCTGATACCATCTTGAAATCAGAAGCTACACCCTACTGGTTTGTGATGAAGATGAGGCATGAAAGCTGAAAGGAAAGAACACAGTACTGTTTCATTGAAAGGGAAAAGAAGAAAAAGTCTCAGAGGGAGGAAGGCAGTAGCTTCCTCTTATTACAACTTGAACACCTTGGCAAAATATCCAACGGTTATAACAGAATGCAGATGAAAAGACATAAAACACCCTTGACTAGTTTGACAGCTTGACAGCTCCTCCATCAGGACTATTTCTTATTATTTTACTTTATCCTTTTAACTTTATCAATAGAAACACTTTTTATACTTGCAATAAAATATTAAAAGATAATTTTTAAAAAGTAATTTTAAAAGAGAATGTAACAATAACGAAATCAAAATATCGAAATAATCAAGCTAATCAGTAGTATGGTAATCAAGCTAATAATTAATATAAGGTTATTCTTCTGTGTAATTACTATGGTAATTTTATGTTTATATATATATATATATATATATATATATATATATATATATATATATATATATATATATATATATGTGTGTGTGTGTGTGTGTGTGTGTGTGTGTGTGTGTCTGTGTGTGTGTACACACTAAAGGTATAAAAATATAATTGCACAATATTAGTATAATTATTTAATAATTATTATAGAAATTAAGAAATTAATTGCACATATATTATTATAATTGACTAACAATAATATGTGTGTGTGTGTGTGTGCGCGCGCGTGTGTGCGTGTGTGCGCGCGCATTTAATAGAGGTCGGTAATTCGAACCCCTCTTGTATGAAAAATTGTGTGTGTGTGTGTGTGCGCATTTAATAGAGGTCGGTAGTTTGAACCCCTCTCGTATGGAAAATTGTGTGTGTGTGTGTGTGTGTGTGTGTACATTTAATAGAGGTCGGTAGTTTGAACCCCTCTCGTATGAAAAATTCAATCTGGCCAGCACTTTGTCTCTTAATTGGGTCGGCCCGGTGCGAATGGAGATTAGTCTGAGTATCGTAGGAGTTTAAAGGGATCTTCTAAAGTTACCGCCTGCTCAGGTCACCTCATGGCGTGACAAAAAAAAAATAGAACATTTAATTTTGAAAAGAGTCCAATACTTTAAAAAAAATTTCCCAATTAATATTACGGAGTACTCCGTAATATTGAATACATTAATAAAAGAAAAAATGAATTTGTATATGTTATAGTAGGAAGGATAAAATTCTGATTTATTATTTAAATAAAAAATGTTTCCAATTTTAATAATAATGTATACTAAAAATGAGCGTGTACCAAAACTCTATGTTGCTAAATGAAACCTGATCATGTATCACGATAGAAGCATTGACACCCTTATTGATGGCCAACCCACATTATTCATAAAGCCCCTAAGCATCTTTTTTGTGAGACATCCCAAACTAGAGAGAGTACTTGACTACTTGCTTTTGAAGAAAATGTTGATTTTATCTTATGCTCATAGACGATCAAAAATATATAAAGTTTTCTTTGAAATAAGGAAAATTGACACTTTTTTCCCTGAATTATATATTTATAGCACTTTTTCTCCCTAAATTATTCATGTAAGCACATTAGCCCCTTCAATTATTTTAAAAGTGGCGGTTTTTCTCCCTGATATATTAAATTGACATTTCTACCCTTAAAATAAACACTTTATTTATTTTTCTTCTCCAACACTTTATTGCGCATACGTAGGGATGACCACGATTCTATTCGAATTGAACCGGACACTATAGCAATCAAATTAAAAGTTTCCGGTTATGATTCATATCTAGAACTTAATATTTGGATTTCAGTTTATGAAAATTATGAATCGAAAAAACTGGATCTGAACCGTGAACCGGCAGTTCCGGATCCAGTTCGTGATTCTGAACGGTCTTTATTTTAAAATTTTATTTTTTATTTTAAAACAGTCTAAATTCAACAATAAATGTATTTTATTTTTTCCAATTTGGAACATGAACCGGCCGTCCCGATTCGAGATTTTAATAAACTCTAAATATCGGGTTTCGATTCTAAATTGTAATTAGAATATTTCGGTTTGGTTGCTATAGTGTCTGTTTAGTTTGAACCAAATTGTTTTCATAATTTGTTGGAGAAGAAAAATAAATGAAATATTTATTTTAAGGGTAAATATGTTCATTTAACATTTCAGGGGGAAAAACAGTCACTTAAATAATTCAGGGGAAAAAAGTACTATAAGTATATAATTCAGGGAAGAAAATGTCATTTTCCCTTGAAATAAATATTCACCACAGTTTTTTATGCTGATCTAATCGATAAAATTAGAGCACATTACAATCTTGGTGTTAACTAGTTCACAGTATACCAATTAGTGCTATTCTGACACAACATAGCAATCTCAATAGAATCCATCCAACTATTCGCCTACGCTCTAAACAATATCAGGTGAAACAATCAAAATGTTCGTATATTCTTGATTCCTGTACAATGGTATAACCCAATAAACATTTCTGTGTAAGGACTATCACAATTCAGGCATTTGTGCTTCAAGCACAAGTTAAGACAGATTGCAACTTGGGTTCGGGTTTATTAATCATTCAGCTAACCTGAGTGTCATTTTGACCTATGACGCATACTCAAGAATTTCACCATGTTATCAGTCACATTGGGTGAGGAATTGTCGTCTTCTTCACCTTTCTTGTCACTAGTGTGAGTTAAGCATTATTCAAAACTCTCTTGAATTCGGTATTTATAAAATATTTGAGTTAATATTTAGATATTTAACAATGCTATAAATTTTGTAAAGTAAACTATATTTTATTCACTAAAAATAATGATATAGAATTAGGAACAGTAGATAATATACCAACTTTAATTTGAATATGCAAATAAAAGTCAACAACTTATAATTCTAATATAGCAAGTGTGTGCTTTGTCGGGCCCGGGGTGTGGGGCCTTTTAGGGTTGGAGATTCAACCTTTTGGGAAGAATATAGCAACCGTAATTCAATATTTGAAACAATATTAAAGAACATTAATTTTATTTTAGGAACTTTACAATACATGTTTAGTAAATAAACAGTGTGGAAAAGTAAAAATACAAAAATAGTTATAGTATGGTAATGTAAATAATAATTTATATGCCAATAATAATGTTGTGGTATGCTGGCATGAAGTGATTTTTCTAAATGGGAGGTCATAGGTTTGAGCTTCAGTGGGGGTGGTATTGACTCAAAGTAATTATGAACAGATACTACATTATAATAGAGTTAATACTAATTTTGATCAAAATAACTATGAACAGATACTACATTGTAATAGAATCAATAGTACTCAAAATAATACTCCCTCCGTCCCGAATTGGTTGTCTCATTTGCTTTTTGCACGCTTTTTAAGGAATTAAAGTAAATGTTATGTATTTTCCAATTATGCCCTTCACTTTTTCACTTTTGGGAATAAAAGCAAAAGTCATAAGGGTAATTTGGGAAAAAGTAGAATGATGGTGATGTTCAATTTTGGAAAGAGGACAACATTTTGGGACAAACTAAAAAGGAAAGTAAGACATGCAAAATGGGACAGATGGAGTAATAATTAAATTATTTATATAAACATACGTGCATACATACATAATGATAATACAAATTTTGATCAAAATACACTAAGACATTTCTCAAAGTAACCATGAACAGATACTACACTGTAATAGAGTCAATAGTACTCAGAAATAATAATTAAATTATTTATACAAACATACGTGCATACATACATAATGATAATACTAATTTTGATCAAAATACATTAAGACATTTTTCTGAAATGCAACTAAATACTGTAAAGGAAAATGATTTCTGAAAAATGACTCATTTTTTGAAAAAACATTTCTCAGAAGTCAGTTTCCAAATTTCCAAACACACCCTTAAGTAAACATTGTTTCCAAATGTTTAAGATATCTACATCTCTTTTAAATTTTATTAATATTTATTTTATTTTATTTTATTAAATATTTGAAACAGTATTAAAGAAAATTAATTTTATTTTAGGAACTTTACAATACATGTTTAGAAACATCGTCCAAACTACTTTTATTTAATTAAAACATTGTTTCCAAATATTTAAACTTTCTACAACTCCATTAGTTTCTAATTGTAAAGTCTCTTTCAAAGATTTGGTTTTTAAATAAAATAAAAGAAGTTCCCTAAAAATTGTATTTGTTTCCAAAATATGTTATTTATCACCCTTATAAAAACCAGACCAGACGAGCAATCACAAAACAATATAATCAAGGTGAAAGAAAATTGAAGAAGAGTTGAATTTGATAGAAGAAACTAAGGAATGGCTAGGTTAGGTTTGTTGTCAATCGTCCTAGTTTCACTGCTCATCTTGTCATCAGGTTTAATTTATTTCTTCATTAATTATTTTAAATTTCTTTTGTCATTTGGATTTAAGCATAGTGTAGCGTTGAGATCTAACATCTATTCAATCCAATTCATTAATATATTAATTGTATGTAATTATGTTGCATTTATTATTACAAGGAATAAAGATTATGACATACTCTTTTTTTTTCATCAGATGTTGTGAAACCAAACTGCGCCCAAGATCTCAAATGTTGCTTTAATAATCACATTGGAGAATGTATTCCTGGCAATGAGGCTGAAGACAGCAAATGTGATGACCTCTGCAAACAAAATAATTGTGTTGGTGGCCACTGCAAAGTTGAAGGATCAAAACCACCCAATCATTTTTGTCATTGTCTTTGTTAGGAAATCAAACACAATGAACGTTTAGTAACCATTTAGAATAAATTTTTTAAAGGAATGTATCGTATTTAGTACTTATTGGTCAATTAAATATATTACATGTATGCGTAGTTTTGCTAGAAGTATCCGCGAATAAAGTTAAACTAACTCTAGTTTTAAATTAGAGTATTATTAACAGCCTATAAATTAATTTTATATACAAATTTATATAGATTGCTTGTGCATTTTCTTTTTAATTTTTTCACCCGAATGGAAATTTTAAAATTTTATTTACAAAAATAACATCATCGATCTATAATACGCTTGTCATGTCCTGATCATCTCATCAACTACCCAAAATAATAAATGTGGAAATATCCATTTTACAACAATATCAACTTATTAATATTTTTATTATTTTATTTAATATTAAAATTAATTTGGAATAAACTCCTAAAATATAGAAATTAAACCTTTTCTTTATACTCCGTATATTTTAAATAAACATAAAAGTGTGTGTTTCAAAACTAGTTATTAACTAAAATATATTTAAAGTATTTCTGAATATATTTTAGGAATGAATACGAGAAATTTTGAACATTTCTAAGATATATAGATTACTAAATATTTCCTAAGAATAATATTGTTATAATTCCTAAAATATATTAAGGAAATATTTATATATTTAATTAGTTTGAAAAAAAAAAAAAAAAAAAACAGATAGAAGGAAATATTATGATAGTGTCAAAATATTTTATATATGGTTTTAGGTTAATTTTGGAAAGAGTCCAATACTTTAAAATTTCCTTCCCAATTAATATTAATATGAAATACATTAAAAGAAGATTTAATGAATTTGTATAATGTATATATTATAGTAGGAAGGAAAAAATTCAAATTTATTATTTAAATAAATCTAGGTTCCAATTTTAATAATAACGTATATATTAAGCACATTTATACTACCAATAAAAACAAAAAATCATACTTTTGCAACTTCCCGCTCAAACTACCTCTCAAACTATTGTTATAATGTTATATCAAATCTAATAATTATTATGGTAATAATTAATATAAATTGACAATAAAAGTATAATTGCACAATATTTGTATAATTACTTTTATATATATATATATATATATATATATATATATATATATATATATACACACACACACACACACACACACACACACACACACAAAAATATAAATACAAAAATAATAAAATAGTTAAAAAACTTAAAATCGATAAAAATAAAATTTTAGGTATATCTAAACTAACCCGAAATAATTTTACACAAATCGAATATATCCGAATTAAATTTGGTTCGGATATCAGGTGTCAAAACATCACCCCAAATTTTCGGATATTCAAAATAAAATTCGAGTGTCACCCGAACTAAACCGACACCCACCCATACTCATAGACGATCAAAAATATATACAGAGTATATGTGAATTTTATCTAATTAGTTAAGGAAATTGATAATACACATATAACATTTTACGTCCATAATTAAAGGAGATTAAAAAAATAATAATAATTCCAATTCACATATTATTATGGTAATTCACATATTAATACGTTCATACTATTATGTAAATTATTCCAATTCACAGATTATTACACATAAAATTATGTTAATGGTTACTTTTGAATAAAATCTTATTAATTATGGTAATTAAGAAATTAATTCAAACATTATATATTTATTAAACTGTTTTTTTATACTTGCCGTAATATAGATTTTATCTAATCAATTAAAGAAATTAATGGTACACATATAACGGACATAATTAAAGAAAATTAAACATACACATATTACAACATAATTAAAGTAAATTAAACGTACACATATTACGTCAATAATTAAATAAAATTAAACATACATTTATTATTTTATTAAGAATAATAAATACTCCTTAATTACCCTCACCAAATATATATATATATATATATATATATATATATATATATATATATATATATATATATATATACACTCCTTAAATACCATATAGTAATCATAATAAAACGACATCATTTTTATTGAAATTAATGATAAATTTTCCTACCCATATAAGAAATTAAACATACACATATTACGGTAATTAAAGGAAAATAAATATACAAATTAAATATTACGTCCATAATTAAAGAAAATTGAACATACACATATTACGTCCATATTACCAACATGTATTTAAGAATTTAGTCTTACTATGGTAATTAAACATAGAGATTTCCTTCATTTGATTATAGTATATTTTTGTTACTTAAAATAATATCAATTAGCCATGCTCTTCATTCTATTTTTTGTTTAGACTTTTCCTAATTTAATTTTTAAGTAATCAATTTCAACACTAATATACAAATCTTATTTTTTTCGAACCTGAGACCTCTCATATGAGGGGTCATAGCTATGCCGCTCGACCACAAAGCCTTTGGCAATATACAAATCTTATAATTTCAAATAAATGTACACTTTAAATATTATAATGATTTATAATTTCCTCATTAATTTTATTATTTAAATATAAAATAAAAAAATTTATTTGTGCATCACGCTGGTAATTTACTAGTTAAATAGAATATCTCAATTTTATGAATATATATTTTCCATTTTAAACGATCGTTACCATTAAACATAATCATCAACCAAAATATTTAATATAACTCTTCCAATATGGCAATCAATCACATTAGGTGAATTTTCATTCTCATAATCTTTTTCTTTTCTTTTTTTTTTTTTTTTTTTACATTTTTGAGATAATAATCATATTACATACGGTAATCTGACATTTTAATATTACCTATATAAACGAACTGAGTGACCAGCTTATTATCAATAGCGAAGAGAAGTAAATTTATAAAGAGTTGCATATATTTGTTAGAAATGGCCAAGTTGAATATGTTACTCATCCTTCTTGTGGTGTTCTTTATCTCATCAGGTTTATTTCTTTTCTTTTTTTTTTTTATATTTAAATTATTCTGACTATTTCTTATTTATATATCATTGTATATAATGCAACTTATTTTTTAAATTATTTTTTATTAATTTACTTTATCCTTTTAACTTTATCAATAGCAACACTTTTATACTTGCAATAAAATATTAAAATATATAAGTACTTTTTAAAAGAGAATGTGACAATAATGAGATCAAAATATCGAATTGATCAATAATTATGATAATGGCATGATCAATTTTAATTTACATAATTTTCTTTGTTTGTTTTTTTTTCCAGCAGACATTGTTCAAGTAAAGTGTGGTAATCTCACTTGCTCCTTTGACAATCCGATTGAAACATGTAACGATCTGGATTGTGATCACCTCTGCAAACAAAGTAATTGCCTCCAAGGAGGCAACTGCTTTACCGTACTCGAAACACAATATTGTCACTGCTTCGCCTAGCAATCCAAACCCAAACCTCTCAATTTATTGTGTTGTTTGGTGTTCATTATCAAGTTCAATAAAAATATGAAAATTCATTATGCTTGAGCCTATTCAAATGATTTGTGTCTGATCTATGCATTATTGTCGTGATTTTTACAACATTTGAGCGATTAAAATTTAACATGTCATATTCTATTAAAAAGACTCATGAACATATTTCTAGAGTAATAAACTAATTGACACACTTCATTAAATTTTGATGGAGTATATTTCTTAATCTAGAAGCAAGTATATGCAAAACTAGACTAGAACGCGCGTATAAAGACATTGTGAAGAGAGGGTTAAGCGTTATTAAAAACTCACTTGAATTGGGTATTTATAAAATATTTGAGTTAATATTTAGATGTTTAACAATACTTTAAATTTCATAATGTAAACTATATTTCATTGACTTAAAATAATAATAGAGAATTAAGAACGGAAAGTAATAAACCAACCGTAATTTGAATATGCAAATAAAAAGTCTATAACTCATAATTCTAGTATAGCAACCGTAATTTGAATATAGAAATTTAAAAAAAAAAAAATCACATAAAATTCTTTATTTTAGGAGGAACCTTCATCCCCCACAATCTCCTCCAATTGTAAATTCCATTGTATACCTGGGGATTGAGATTCAATAACTTGTTGCTGATACCCATGCTTAACTGTATAGCAACCCCTGACATCCCCTTTCCATAGCCACGAATCATCATGCTCACAGGATATTGGCGTACTCAGAATACGCCCTACATCACGCTCATAAAAAAGGTCAGTTAAGATCTCCTCATCCCAACGTCCATCAAGAGTTAGTAGACTGCTTATCTTTGCCGTTTGTAACTCCTCAATGCATGGTGTTAATAGTTTAGGATTAGTTGAATCAATCAACCATGGCCAACCCCACACTTTGGTGTCCTTCCCATTACCAACCCTACGTGCAACCCCCTCCCGTAGGATCGATTGCCCAGCCAGTATGCTACGCCAAATATAACTCGGATTATGTCCAATAGTGGCAGCAATGAAATCAACCTTAGGATAGTAACGAGCCTTCAGAACACGACTAACTAGAGAATGTGGGTAAACGAGTAGTCGCCAACCTTGTTTAGCTAGAAGGGCTCTATTAAATTCACGTTGATGGATATATTATACCCACGACCCGACCCGGGGTAGCAACATGGACCCGGAGCACTTTGGTGGAGCCCAAGAGCAGCACGAACCCGGGGGACCACGGAGGTGCCCAAGAGCAACACGGACCCGGGGGACCACGGAGGTGCCCAAGAGCAACACGGACCCGGGTGACCACAGAGGTGCCTAAGAGCAACACGGACCCGGGGGACCACGGAGGTGCCCAAGAGCAACACGGACCCGGAGGACCACGGAGGTGCCCAAGAGCAACACGGACCCGGGGGACCACGGAGGGGCCCAAGAGCAACGCGGACTCGGAGCACCATGGAGGTGCCCCGACCCGAGCCGACCTACGTGGAGCTCGGTCCTACCCGAGCTCGGGACCCGACCCGACCCGGTCCGCCGGGACCCGGTCAAACTTGAGATCTAACCACCCCCGATTTAAAGGGAGGCGGTTGGGGGGTTTGCTTGTATAAAAACCCCCCTCCATGTCCTAACAAAGGGCAATTCAATCCACATTATACGATTATTACACACTTTTGTCCTATGAAATCTTTGTAATAGCCAAATACTACGGCAATTAATATAATATACGGTCCCCAGCGACCTTTACGACATCGTTTTATATTATTCGTTTATTATTCTTATTATATTCCTATCCGGATTTATTGATTCGGGTCCACCCCGGGTTAATTAAATCCATCACACGTAATCGCTTAAATCCCATCCCTCCACATAATTTTGGCACTGCTAGCCTGGGCCAAGATAGCCAGTGAATTCATCGAGAATTTGATTTATCTTTATACCACCTGAATCGATTCATTAATTTTTCAATAGAATCACACACAGTATCCGATAGTAAAAACACTTGACATTGTGAAGATCGGCATGGCCTGTGCTATACTTTTCAAAAGAACTTCCTTACCTGCACGAGATAATAGTTTATGTGTCCACATAGTCACGCGATCGCGTACCTTCTGTTCTACATAACGGAAAACCGATACCTTATTCCTACCCAGAAAGGAAGGTAACCCGAGATACTTACCAAAATCAGTAGTGCAACTAACCCCAAATACAGCCACACATGATTGCATATCACTGGTGAAGTATTCACACTAAACATAATACTTGATTTCTCGTAATTAACCAACTGGCCCGATGCTTCACTGTGAGTTAACCATGCCAATGCCTCGATTGCAGCATCCTTCTCGGCCAGAGCTTTGTTTCTCTTTGGTTTACCCACGAACTGCATTCCCTTGAACTCCACCAGTGCCCTGAACTCGTTTGTCTTGAGATGCTTTGTTTTATATTTTGGAGGGTGGTGCCCAGCTCTCATCAAAAGAGTTTGCAATAAGCTTTTGGGGTTTGTCCCATCCTTTGTAAACCTATCATTGTTACACTATATATGGTTAATAATGAATATTTTGCTATATTAAATTTTGTTTATATATAGTTTACTGGTATTAACCATCACTATATTAGATTAATATATAATTCTTTTAGTATAATATATTATTAAGGGAAAATAACACTTTTTCCCCTGAGTTATATACTTATATCACTTTTTCCCTCTTAGTTATTCATGTAAGCACATTAGTCCCTTAATTATTTTAAAAGTGACAGTTTTTCCCCTGATATATTAAATTGATATTTCTACCCTTAAAATAAACAGTTTATTTATTTTTCTTCTCCAACAAATTATTGTGTATATGTAGGGATGACTACAGTTCGATTCGAATTGAACCGGACACAATAACAATCGAATTAAAAGTTTCCAGTTATTATTCAAATATAGAACCCAATATTTGGATTTCAATTTATTAAAATTATTAATCGAAAAAATTGGATCCTAAAACGTGAAATGGCCATTCCGAAGCCGGTTCGCGATTTTGAACCGTCTTTATTTTAAGTTTTTTAAATTTTAAAATAGTCTAAATTCAACAATAAATGTATTTTATTTTTTTCAGTTCCGAACATGAACCAGTCTTCCCGGTTCACGATTTTAATAAACTCTAAATATCGGGTTAGTTTCAATTCTAAATTGTAATTAGAATATTTCGATTTTGTAGCTATAGTGTCTGTTTGGTTTGAACCAAATTGTGGTCATAATTTGTTGGAGAAGAAAAATAAATGAAATATTTATTTTAAGGGTAAATATGTCCATTTAACATTTCAGGGGAAAAAACAACCATTTGAATAATTCAGGGGGTGAAAATGCTATAAGTATATAACTCAGGGAGAAAAAGTGTCATTTTCCCTATTATTAAATCTAAACATATGATTAATATTTATTCAATATTATTACGAAAGTATTACAATTATAAATTTTATTATATTTTAAATGGCTTAGCATATCGAAGCAAACATGGTAAGTCAATAACATTATTTCATATTAGAAATTGATTTTAATCAATGAAAGTAAGATAAAGAATAAAATCAAAATAATACTCTATTCAAACTAAGCCGCAACAATACTTGACCATCAATGTGGACAAGTATTGAGAAGTCCAAAGGTTTTTTTTTTTTTTTTTAGTACTATTGACTCGACAAATTATGCATTGGAATCGTATCCACCTTGTATTAGCTGGTGTTGTGTATTAATATTTAGAACACTATAAAATCTAATATGGATTCTCATAGACAATAGATAATTTTAATCCTACAAAACTACAAATTACTAATTGCTAGTTGGCAAAAGAGACTAACATTTCAATTCCAGAATCTTGGGCCATTGGGGAGTTCATTAATCTCTCATGAACTATATTATGTCTGTATTGCTGCATTGTTTTAGTTGAAACACCTGCAAATGATGCAATTTTGAGTAAAGAAATAGCAAACACTTGGATAATAGTTATAAAGAGCATATATAACAACATTCACAGGGTGAAACTAATATTCCAAATGAAGCCTGGAAATCAAAATATGTTTTGTTCAGATAAAATTCAAGTCAACAGATCAATAGCAAATAGACTAAAATATTATTTTTTTTCAGAAACTATATAATGTTCCTCTAGGAAAGTTTCTCCTTCTTAATGTTGTCAACTCTTCCTTTCTTCACTGTCTGAGTTGAAAAAAATTTGTCCAATAGACTTCTTTTTGTCGAAGGACTAAATTCCTACTCTCATTTGTTTGTTTGTTGTAAGCCATTGTTTGGACGGGCAGAAAGTTAGGAAAAATCAATAAGGATGAACAATTAATCTATGAGTGTGTTTATAAATTACCTAATTGTATTTTGCCAGCAGAGAAGCAAGGAAGTATTGGGAGGGCATTTCAATCTGATTTCTCAGAGCTTGTTCTGTCAGAAGCTAAGTTTTCGTTTGTGAAGTACAATGTTAGATTAGTGTACTATTTATACTATATTTTTGGGTCTGCAAATCTGTATTCTGCATATGCATTAAGCATTAAGCATTAAGGGTTCGTTATTATTATTCTTAGGAGATTAGGAAATTGAACAGTTTTCCAGGGGCATTTTAATGTTGAGAACTTGAGACTGTTTGTATTCTGCAATTATTGTTATTCTTAGATTCTTAGATTTTTTTATTTTTTATTTTGATTATGATATAAGAGGGCGTACCAAATTCAATTAGTTTTAATTAATTGTTATTGTTATGTTATTCTGTATATTAATGTTGTATTTTAAAATGCATTGAAAATATATAAGCAACTGACATCGTATAACTCAACAGGCGCAATAAATATAAGCTAATGCTATTATATTGAAACTACTAGTTGTATGTAACAGTTTTTAGGGTGAGTAATCCTGACGGTAAGTCTTAATTTGTGGGGAATTTAAAGGTCTTTTAAACAATACTCAAAATGTAGCTTATAAATAAATCTTTAATAATTTGTAATTGTTTTCTTTATGGAACCCAATAAATTATATTTTGTCTATTTATTTGTCAAAATGTAGTTTATAAATGCAAGTTTTAGCAGATATATTTGCAGTATTGATTTACAATAAAATGCAAGTTCTAGCAGGTATATTTGCAGTATTGATTTACAATGAAATGAAAGTTATAGCAAGTATATTTGCAGTTTTGAACAATGAAATGCAAGTTCTTGTAGGTATATTTGTAGACGCAATGAAAGCTCTAGCAGATATATTTGCAGTTTTGAACAATGAAACGCAAGTTCTAGCAGGTATATTTGCAGTTTTGATTTTGAGAATAGGGTAGTTTGCCCCTACATTTCTGCACTTTTTCCTTTGCCCTCGGGAGAATAGGGTAGTCTGCCCCTAGATTTTTGCATGTTTGCCTTTACCCCCTTAGGTGTAGGCTTGGGGCGGGTTTTTTAGAACTCTTCGCACTTGTTCTTGTGGACACGCAAAGCGTCCACAGAATCAAATTCCTTGTGGTAATGACTGCATTCAGCTGGTATTGGCTTATCACTCTTAGCCCTTTTTGTGGTTAGCCATTCTGCGTTAAAAAACAAAGTGTTAGGTATACATTGGCCACAAAGTCTAGATTTAATACATCAAAGGGGCAAACCCTAAATCTAGTGAATCTTGTCTAGAAAAGACAATAGAAGTGGTTTTCTAATTGAGTCTCTTCTAGAAAAGAGAACAGACCAATCTACAAGTAGACAGTAGAAGGGGCAAACATACCTAAATTAGCAACTCTTTAAAAGATAATTATTAGGATATTACTCTGTAAATGATAATTAATAGGATATTAGCAACTCTAAATGAGAGGCTCAAACATACCTAATTTCCTTCAAAGAATTGCCTTCAACGAGATGATCTACTGTGCTGCAATTCCCCAAGCTGATGATCTAATGCCCCGCAACCCTGTAAATGATAATTGATCCCTGTAAATGATAATTGATAGGATATTAGCAATTCAACTATCAGCTTAACCTTTTAGTTGAGATGGAGCACATGCTTCAATTTGGTATCAGAGCCAGACCAAAGGTCATGGGATCGAATCTCAGCGCTACTCAATAAGCGACTACGGTCAACGTGTTGCTTGGAACCCACCGCACACGTGAGGGGGCGTCTTGAGCATGTAGCCATTAATGTGCAATCCAACTATCAGCTTAGGCTTTTAGTTGAGAAATTTGGTATCAGAGCCAGACCAAAAGTCATGAGTTTGAATCTCAGCGGTCCACGTGTTGCTTGGAATCCACCGCACACGTGAGGGGGCGTGTTGAGCATGTAGCCATTAATGTACGATCCAACTATCATCTTAGGCTTTTAGTTGAGATGGAGCACATGTTTCAATTTGGTATCAGAGCCAGACCAAAAGTCATGGGTTCGAATCCACGTGTTGCTTGGAACCCACCTCACCGCACACGTGAGGGGGCGTGTTGGGGCGTGTTGAGTATGTAGCCATTAATGTGCAATCCAACTATCAGCTTAGGCTTTTAGTTGAGATGGAGC
Organism: Ipomoea nil; assembly: GCF_001879475.1. Taxonomy (NCBI): domain Eukaryota; kingdom Viridiplantae; phylum Streptophyta; class Magnoliopsida; order Solanales; family Convolvulaceae; genus Ipomoea; species Ipomoea nil. The sequence goes on from NW_017617471.1 coordinate 7,645,657, forward strand.
ACATACTTCAATTTGGTATCAGAGCCAGCCAGACCTAATCAGAGTGAGAACTACTAAGCTTTTAGTTGAGATGGAGTGCATACTTCAATTTGGTATCAGAGCCAGCCAGACCTAATCAGAGTGAGAACTACTGCCTCCAACGAATGAACGATTGCGATGATCATGGATTAGAACAGAACCTAATTGAACTAATCAGACCTAATCAGAGTGAGAACTAATGAACAATTGCAATGATCATGGATTAGAACAGAACCTAATTGAACTAATCAGACCTAATCAGAGTGGGAACTACTGCCTGATTGCGATAATCATGGATTAGAACAGAACCTAATTGAACTAATCAGACCTTCAAACACACAAACAACCTCCAACGAGTGATGATCATGTAAAGTTCGATTTCTGCACTTCAAATACATGAACAAAATTGCATTAGGACTCGAACATACTTAATTGCATCAAGATAATAGAATCAAGATTTTCTTATCAGAGGTGGAAGAACTTCAGAGAAAAAAAATTATCTTAATTGAACAGAGCAGTATACCATATGGATTCAAACATACCAACTACTAGGGCAAACCCTAAATCTAAATATTGTTTGAAATACGGATGTAAACGAGTCGAACAGAGCTCGATCTCTTATTAGCTCGAGCTCGAGCCGAGCTTTGATTGAACTACTCGACTTATTTATTGTTGTTGTTGTAATTTGATTATTTGGCAAATTCGTCACGCCCCTCACGTGTGCGGTGGGTTCCAAGCAACACGGGGACCGGTAAACCGTAGTCGCTTACGAGTGACGCTGATATTCGAACCCATGACCTTTGGTCTGGCTCTGATACCAAATTGAAGCATGTGCTCCATCTCAACTAAAAGCCTAAGCTGATAGTTAGATTGCACAGATGGCTATATGCTCACACGCCCCCTCACGTGTGCGATGGGTTCCAAGCAACACGTGGACCAGTAAACCGTAGTCGCTTACGAGTTGCGTTGAGATTCGAACCCATGACCTTTGGTCTGGCTCTGATACCAAATTAAAACATGTGCTCCGTCTCAACTAAAAACCTAAGCTGATAGTGGGCTATATGCTCACACGCCCCCTCACATGTGCGGTGGGTTCCAAGCAACACGTGGACCCGTAAACCATAGTCGCTTACGAGTGGCGTTGAGATTCGAACCCATGACCTTTGGTATGGCTCTGATACCAAATTGAAACATATGCTCCATCTCAACTAAAAGCCTAAGCTGATAGTTAGATTGCACATTGATGGCTATATGTTCACACTCCAAACTGCTAAAACTTAAAACAACTCATATACACTTTGGGTTAATCTTTCTCAAACCCCCTAATAAATTAAAAAAAAAAAGAAAAAAAAAAAGAAAAAAAAGATACCATTAAGATAATGTTTCTTAAATAAGAGTCTTTTGACACATTGAACTTCAATAGGTTGAGAAAGTTTACATGTAACATGGTCAATCGAATAGTTATGTTGTGGAACCATGTCCAGCTTGCAAGGTGGACACAATTTTATGTTGATAAGGTGGACAAGGTGAAATACAATACATTCACAAAGGGAGTCAACTTCTTACCTTATATTATATTTAAATTATAATTATAATTCAAATTCAAATATGCAGTGGACTTGGACCAACTACTTAATTAATTCAATGGCCCAAATCCAATTTAGTTGGGCCAATCAAATTAATTTCTATGACCCAATTAATTAATTTAAGTTGGCCCAATAATCAATTTCAACATCGACCCAATAACAATTTTATCAGCCTGTTGTCGGGTTCAAATTTTTGGTGTGTGGGAAGGTAGTGTATTAAGATAAGTGTCCATCATCCTCTCTCTAGTAGAGGTAGGTCTTTGGGGAAGTTCAAACTATAAGCCAGTAGTTGTAGTCACATTCAGGCAACAAAATAGTCTCTTTCTTCATTATTATTGATTCTCCTTGGCGAGTATATATTCATCATCCCAGATGGCTCTCAATGGATACTCATCAAAGCCTTGGGTTGTTTCATGGTTAGGATACGAAACATCCGTTTGATAAGTCGACAAAGCCTGCAAATTTGGAGGTGGTTTATGCCTACAAAAAGACCTTCTTAATCTTATATTTGTTTTTTAATGATGTGTCACATTGTAGTTCACCGCCAATGTATAACATCTATACACATGCATCAAATATTTTCTCTTCTTAGAGACAGCCACACAAATTGATATTCTTGTTCAGTCTCATACGTTTCCCATAATACAAACGTTTCCGTAATACTAGCTCTATCTCGCATCCCATGACATTCATCAAATAATTGATGATTTTTATTTTACTAATATTTCTCATTATATTATAACTTCAACCCCTTTAATATTTTTGCTGACTTGAGTGACTTCCCCACTAGTTTCCAAAAATAACTCTATAATTTTGAATTTAAAAAAAAAAAAAAAGGTGCAAATAGTAAATGCATATTTTGAACAATAGTAAAGGTAAATTAAAAATGGAATGGAAATATTTCAATAACAATATCTACATCATTAATTAAAAATTAAATGAAAATTAGATAAAAATATCACTGCATTTGATATTCTAATTGACTAAAAATAAAAAAGAATAATTGGCTGAAAATGAATCTGATATTACTAATTGATGAAAATATAAAAGGATAACTAATTGAGTGATATTCTACAATTATATATTTTCACCAAAGTAACTCGTCCTAATGGATTGAAAGTGTTAGCTTTAGACGAAGATGAACAAGATTGTGTTTCCACTACCAATGTCGTCTACAAAGAGGTTTCAATAATGTGTAAATATAATCGGTGATATTAATTTTTTTTTTTTAAATGAAAAAATTGATATATATCTAGATAAAAAATATATATCTTCCATACAAATGAATAAGGATAGCAATTTATTTCTATAACTGAGTTGTTAGAGAGCGAAAACATATGCCTAATTTATGAAAATACTAAACAATGATAAATAAAATATTCAAAGTTATAACACAGCATGCGTACATCTAAACATTAGTTATTAATTTGACCAATTATTTAGACAAATTCAAGCAATGATAACATCAAAATATATAAACGATCGAAACCATATATTCAAATGCACTATATAATATTTGATGTTCTAATTTAAATAATTATATATCGATTCATATATTCTTAATATATTACAACAAGTCCATTCCGTGTATCGCACGGGTGCAAATACTAGTATTTTCTAAGAATAATATTGTTATAATTCCCAAAATATATTAAGGAAATATTCATATATTTAGTTAGTTTGAAAAAAAAAAAAAAAGATACAAGGAAATATTATAAGAGTGTCAAAATTTTTATGGTTTTAGGTATTTAATTTTGGAAAGAGTCTAATACTTTAAAATTTTCTTCCCAATTAAAATTAATATTAAATACATTGAAAGAAGGATTAATGAATTTGTATAATGTATATATTATAGTAGGAAGGAAAAAATTTTAATTTATTATTTAAATAAAACTAGGTTCCAATCTATACTATATATAAAAACAAAATCCAGAAATTTTAACTTCCCGCCCAATTCTTAAAAAATCTCTCTTCTTAATAAAATATATTGATTTCTACTTTCCCATTCGTACAATAATTCTGCGTTAAAATTCTATTCTAATATTTTAAAATAGTGTAGTACAATCTATACTATATATAAAAACAAAATCCTGAAATTTTAACTTCCCGCCCAATTCCTAAAAAATCTCTCTTCCTAATAAAATATATTGATTTCTACTTTCTCATTCGTACAATAATTCTGCGTTAAAATTCTATTCTAATATTTTAAAATAGTGTAATACAATCTATCTATACTATATATATAAAAACAAAATCCTGAAATTTTAACTTCCCGCCCAATTCCTAAAAAATCTATCTTCCTAATAGAATATATTGATTTCTACTTTCCCATTCGTACAATAATTCTGCGTTAAAATTCTATTCTAATATTTTAAAATAGTGTAATACAATCTATACTATATATATAAAAACAAAATCCTGAAATTTTAACTTCCCGCCCAATTCCTAAAAAATCTATCTTCCTAATAGAATATATTGATTTCTACTTTCCCATTCGTACAATAATTCTGCGTTAAAATTCTATTCTAATATTTTAAAATAGTGTAATACAATCTATACTATATATAAAAACAAAATCCTGAAATTTTAACTTCCCGCCCAATTTTTAAAAAATCTCTCTTCCTAATAAAATATATTGATTTCTACTTTCCCATTCGTACAATAATTCTGCGTTAAAATTCTATTCTAATATTTTAAAATAGTGTAATACAATCTATACTATATATAAAAACAAAATCCTGAAATTTTAACTTCCCGCCCAATTCCTACAAAATCTCTCTTCCTAATAAAATATATTGATTTCTACTTTCCCATTCGTACAATAATTCTGCGTTAAAATTCTATTCTAATATTTTAAAATAGTGTAATACAATCTATACTATATATAAAAAAAATCCTGAAATTTTAACTTCCCGCCCAATTCCTACAAAATATCTCTTCCTAATAAAATATATTGATTTCTACTTTCCCATTCGTACAATAATTCTGCGTTAAAATTCTATTCTAATATTTTAAAATAGTGTAATACAATTTATACTATATAAATCTTGAAATTTTAACTTCCCGCCCAATTCCTGAAATAGTGTTGCAAAAATCGTGTCGCTGGCCGCGGCGAGGAAGGCCGGAATCGGCCTCCTCAGCGGCCGCCTCGCCGGCTGAACCGGCCTTTAAATTTTTATTTTTTTTTTAAGTTGTAAAGTGTCAAAAGTTCGGCAAGGCATAACTTTTGACTCCATTGTCCGTTTTGGACAAATGTTTTTTTGAAATCGCGTATTTTTTCGAGATCTATCCACCGCAAACTGCCATAGGCAGTTTGGCCCACCAATTTCTAAAAAAAATACTTTATTAAAGAGTTTCTAAGAAAAAACTATGAGAACCTTATGTTTTATTAATGAATTTTTAAATTTTTTAATTAAACAATTGTCCCGTGCATTATTTAATATTCTTTCTTTATAATTGGTCAAATTATTTAATTATGGTAAATTTGGGAATAATTAATGATGATAATAGAAATCCTAGAAGAATATAAAATTGAACAATATTTAATTATTGTTATATTATTATTGTGACTCACGGAATACAAGAGTTAATGCTATTTTTGGTCCTAGACTTATTGGGGCATTGACACTTTTTATCCTCCATAATAAAAATTGCCACTTAGTAGCCACTGTTATTGATCGTTGGACAGTTTTGATCCTCCGTCAATGACGCCGTTTGTTGACCGTGAATTAGAAGGGTTTTTCTGTCTTTTTATGTTCTAATCCTTGTATTTCTCCATCCATTGGTCACTGCTACATCCATTTCTTCAAACTGAGGTTATCCGCTTCAGTCTTTTCTAACATTAAGAAACCATCTTCACCCAACTAACAATCACGAATTTTACATTTGACATCAATCTCAAGATAATGGAAACAAGTGCAGTTGGAATAGAAAGGGCGTTAGTCCATGCCTGTGGAAATTTTGTCGAGCATACAAGATAACTAGCAAAGTCAGGAATATCACCCAACCCCTCCCTTAACCTTTCTGCATCAACTATAATAGGTATGCCCCTACTCTTTGCCTCCTGCACTACAATCAAAGCAGTCTCATGCAGCCTTCCATCTAAGTATGCAATATTTACTCCAAGCGCTGAAGACAATTTTGATTTGGGTATGTAGACCCTCAGATTTCATGGGTGGATATCCTGGACTGAAAATGCACGTGCGAGTTTTTTTTTTTTTGGTTATCAACAATGACATATGTGAATGGTGAGTTTCCTCCTTTGGACACCACCATAAAAGATGTATCAACACCATTCCTTTCAAGCTCATCAAGTATTCTTTCGCCATGCGAGTCATCAGTAACCTTATATATGATCCTTGGATTAAGACCAAGACGAATTTTATCATCCGGGTTTTATCAAAGCATTGCCAGTGTTACCACCTCCTTGAACCTCAAAGCTGGTGCTTCGAATTTTATCATCCGGGTTGGGGAATGAAGCTACAGCAGCCAGGAAGTCAACACCGGCCATTCCAACACCTCAGACAATGCGATTTTTGGGGAGCGGCGTATTCCACATTTTTCAGCTTGAAACTTCAATGAATTTCAGGTAGAATAACAGAGTTTTTGAGGTTGTGCACCAAGTAGTTGTGGTTAGAGAGAGAGAGAGATATGGGAAGGATATTTGTGGTCAATATATATGGAAGGGAGGACTTACAGGTGCAAATTCTACATCACGCCATCTACAACTACAACTGCTATTTACCATAGGAGGGTTCGTCGACCTGCTGCCCTCTCTGCTTCGCCGGAACCAAAAACCAGCGGTGAAGGCCCCAACCTCGCCGGATCTGTTGCTGCACCGCCAGATCTGCCTTACTGGTCCGTCGCCGGAAGGAGTTACTGCCTCGTATGCTCGCCGCCGTACCCACAACTCGCCGGAGAAGAACCTCGCTGCTACTCACTACCGACGGTTACTACTTAGCCGCCAAGTCTCGCCATCTCGCCTCACAGGAGTCACAGCAGCGCTGGTCTAAACAAGATTAGAAGAATAAGACATAAAAATATAGAAAAGCCCTTCTAATTCACGGTCAACAAACGGCTTCATTGACGGAGGATCAAAACTGTCCAACGACCAATAACAATGTCTACTAAGTGGCAATTTTTATTATGGAGGATGAAAAGTGTCAATGCCTCAATAAGTCTAGGACCAAAAACGGCATTAACTCCGGAATACAATACAAGAATATTTAATTATGGTTATATTATTATTGTACCTCACGACCATTATATACTAACAGTACTTGAAAAGAAACTAATAATAATAATAATAATAATATAATAATAATAATATAAGTGATAATAATAATATCTAAAAGTAATTAAGTGTTAATAATAATAGTAAGAATATTAACGTAAGAGTTGTAACATAGAATAAATTGTAATAATTAATAACTATAGTCTAGGATTAAATTTGGAATTGTCAGAAAAGATAAACGACCTCTGGTGAAATTAAATCTTAAATAATTATATATCGATTTAAATATTCTTAATATATTACAACAATTCCATTCCGTGCATCGCACGGGTGAAAATACTAGTACTATATAAAAACAAAATCTTGAACTTTAAGTTCCCGCCCAATTCCTAAAAAATCTCGCTTTCTGATAAAAATATATTGTTTTCTACTTTCCTATTCGTACGATAACTTTGGAAGAATTAAAATTCCTATTCTAATATTATAAAATAGTGTAATACAATTATATACTATATATAAAAACAAAATCCTGAACTTTAACTTTCCGCCCAATTCCTAACATATATCTCTTTCTAGGGTTTAGTTTAAAAATTTTGCGAAGGCATTACTTTTGACTCGGTTGTCGATTTTGGTCATTTTTTTTTTCAAATCACGTATTTTTTCAAGATCTACCCACTGCAAACAGCCACAGGCAGTTTGCTCCACCAATTTCTCAAAAAAATACTTCTTTTGCTCTTAATTTTAGTTTTTTTTTTATGTATTTAGATGGTTTCAAAAATATTTTAAACAATTTTATAGCCACTTAAATAAATAGTTTGTAAAAAAAAAAACGATGAGAACCTTTTGTTATTAGTGAATTTTGATAATTTTTAATTTTTAATTTTTTTACATTTAAAAAAAATCAGCGCCTAAGCGATCTTGGCGCTAGGCACCCCCTTGGCGCCTTGGGAGCACCTAACGTGTTTTGCAACCTTGATATATATATATATATATATATATATATATATATATATATATATATATATATATTTATATTTATTTATTTATTTATTTATTTATTATTCAAGTATTATAAAAAATCATATGTAATAATGTAATTATAAAATAATAATAATAATAATAATAATAATAATAATAATAATAATAATAATCCAAACAACACTATATACAAAATAAAATTCAAATTAAAAAAAAAATATGAAGAATAATAAGAAGACAAATGGCTCCTCTTTAGAAATGATGTAGGATCATTTTGATTCCACATCGACAATGTTATGAAAGAGGAGCTCTTGAGGTCCTAGATATAAGAGGAGCACTGCACATCTTGCAAACATAATTGCTTGCCCATCAATGTGGGCAAGTATTAAGACGCCAAAAAACTCTTATTTACGAAGTCTTAGCTTAATGACTTATTTATTTTAGTTTTTTTTTTAATAAAAGAAATTATTATTTATTATTAGGGGAGTTCGGGAAAGATTAACCCAAAATGTATATGTGTTGTTTTTGTTTTTAGCAGTTTGGAGTAAAATTGTTGAGTTATTAAATAATATTTTTGGTGTTTTGATTAAAGACAAAATGTTAAAATGACGAATTTGTTAAAATTTTGGTGAATTTGTCAATAATCAAAAAAGTCCATTATCTAATAATTATTATGCAATTTAACAAATTAATTGTATACATATAAAAGTTCGTTTGGAACGTAGGAAAATAATTTCTGAAAAATGAGTTATTTTTCATAAAGCATTTTTCTTTTTAATTTTTGGCCGCACAGCAGAAATTTGTCTAAAAGAAAATTTATATTATTATTGTTATTATTATTATGTAATAATGTAATAATAAAATAAAATTACAATAATAATAATAATAATATTAATAATATAATAATAATGAAAACAAAACTATATATAAAATAATTTTATTTAAAAAAAAAAAAAAAAAAAAAAAAAAAAAGACAAAGCGGAACCACGAGCTCCCCTTTGTAAATGATGTGGGATCATTTTGATCCCACATCGAAAATGTTTGGAAAGAGGAGCTCTGAGCAATGCTCTTCTTCCAAACAAAATTGCTTGCCCATCAACGCGGGTATAGTATGTATTGAGAAGCCAAAAGGCTCTTATTTAAGAAGCCTTAGCTTAATGGCTTATTATTTTAGCTTTTCTTTTAAGAAAACATTTTACTAACAATGATAAATAAAATCTTCAAAGTTATAACACCACATGTGTACATCTAGACATTAGTTATTAATTTGAGCAATTATTTGTACAAATTCAAGCAATGATGACATCAAAATACATAAACGATCCAAACCATATCTTTAGTTGCACTATATAATACTCCGTATTTGATGTTCTAATTTAAATAATTATATATCTATTCAAATATTCTTAATATATTACAACAAATCTATTCCGTGCATCGCACGGGTGAAATTACTAGTTTTAATAATAACGTATATATTGAGCACATCTATACTACTAACAAAACAAAACCATACTTTTGAAACTGAATTTGAAGGGGCAAAATCATTTTTTCTTATTCCTTCTCAATTTAGGAAAGCGAATTGTTGATCAAAATTACACCGTTTAATTAAATCTCCAGGTGGCGTGGCTTATAAACCAGAGAATGAAACATCCTTAGCTGAATTCATTGCTGCTGCTGCTATGGCTTCTGTCAACGAGGATTGGAACATTGTTACTATGTGGAAAGGGAAGCTTGTCAACCCAGTTTCCTTTTTGCTACACTTCCCTGAGATTTCTCAGGTTTGGTTGTCCTTGTATTTTGGTCAACAATTCGTTTTCCCAAATTGGAAGGAACAAGAAAAGACATTTTGCCCCTTCAAATTTAGTTCAAATGTTGATTTAAGATTTTTCTATCACAATTCGTCGATAATTTGGCCGGTGTAACAAGTGTTGCAATTAACACAACTACAATAGTCAGTAGACCAAAATTGAAATTTTCCCGTGAACATTATTATTGTGACACTTTTACAATCATTGTTTCGAACAGAAAAAGTTTTCTTTGAAATAAATATTCATCACACTTTTTTATGCTGCTCTAAATTAGAGCACGCTACAATCTTGGTGTTCACTAGTTCACAGTATACCAATTAGTGCTATTCTGACACAATATAGCAATCTCAATTGAATCGATCCAACTATTTCGCCTACGCTCTAAATAATATATCATGTGAAACAATCAAAAAGTTCGTACATACATTCCTGATTCCTGTACAATGGTATAACCCTATAAATATTTCTGTGTTCTATTGACTCATGTGATGTGACGATCCCAGATATGACTATCAAGATTCAGACATTTGGGCGCTTCAAGCACAAGCTAAGGCAGATTGCAACTCGGGTTCGGGTTTATTAGTCATTTATTAGGTCATTCAGCTACAGCCACCAACCATGTCAACCTGAGCGTCGTTTTGACCTCCGGCGCTTACCGAGGAGTTTCAGCATGTTGTCAGTCACATCGGGTGGGGAATTGTCGTCTTCTTCGCCTTTCTTGTCACTAGTGTGAGTTAACCATGCCAATGCCTCGATTGCAGCATCCTTCTCGGCCAGAGCTTTGTTTCTCTTTGGTTTACCCACGAACTGCATTCCCTTGAACTCCACCAGTGCCCTGAACTCGTTTGTCTTGAGATGCTTTGTTTTATATTTTGGAGGGTGGTGCCCAGCTCTCATCAAAAGAGTTTGCAATAAGCTTTTGGGGTTTGTCCCATCCTTTGTAAACCTATCATTCTTACCACACTCTTTAGGCTTCTTGCTCTCTCGCCCAAACACAAATCGTCCTTCACATTGATCCCCCGAGACCAGTTCCTGAACGGCAAGCATGAGGTATTTACCTTCCTTGTGCATGTCCTTGCCAGGATCCTCGAGCTGAAACGAGAGTAAATAAAGCAAATGTCAAAGTCATTCAACCCCAAACCTCTTAATATACACAAGAAATAGCATCTTAACATATTAGGCCTTTCAATGGATACCAATCATGTCTAGTTATTAGTTAATATTATTTCTCGTCACGAAGAATGGGATCTCATAGAAAAGTAAAATATCATAAGGAAAAGCATTTCTTAATTCTTAGCAATACCTTCTTTTGCACAAGCTCATCAAGCTGCTCTTTGAGGTTCGTGTAACACTCGGCCAAACTGGGATCCATGAAGAATTCCAGATAACCATCCAACATTTTCAAATGCCCACCCTATAAGACAGTGGAATCGCAAGTTATAGGAGAATATTCAGTTCATTAACAATTAATTATCACGTCCAAAATAATGTCTGCAGTAGGGAAAGTATTACCGTAGCACCAATGCCAAGATTACCCCCAAACAGGATTAAAATTGAATCAGATACTCCAGTAGAATCGCGTATGAAGACAGTATTGACCTTCACCTTTTCACCAAACACCAACCAAGGGTATGGAATTGTTTGATAGCGTGCATTCACAGAATTCTGAAATGAAGTCATTGAGATTATCAGAAAGCTTGAACTTGAAAGAAACTTTTAGGCAGCAATTTATAGAGCTTAAAAGAAAATTTATAGTTTGCACAAACATGTTTGGAATATGAAGCAAGACAATCATAACTCTAAAACTGACAAGGAAAATATGATATATTGGAGCACAAGTTCTAGATAAATGGAAAACAAAGGAAAAATTGATATCAAGTATAGAAAAGTTTAATGTAAAAAATATTAAAAAACAATAAGTTGCTCTAGAAACAGTTAAGGAATTAAATTTGTGTATAGCCCAAACAACAATCTATTATGTGTCTGTTTGGTAAAGAATATTTATCCCGATTGGATTTCAACTAAACTATGAAGTTTCTACATTGTTTGGCAAGGATCATGAAGTCTGAATTGTACAAACTTCTCAATTTATTAAGTACTCCGTAATTCATAAGGCCCTGAGTTAGAGTTGATTATGAATTTTTCGCAATGCATAATCAAAATTCAAAATCAGAAGCTTTATGAAACCAGAAGGGTATCTAAATGTTAAACACTCGTTCAAACTTACTGCATATAGCAAAACTTGACCATCATCCATTGTCTTGAAAGACATTGACATCTCTCTGTGCTGCAGAAGGATGGGAAATACAACTCATATCAGTTGAAATTAAGGAATAAGAGCACCGAGTAAATTTCTGAGCAAAGATGCCTTACCACTACAGAAGTAATTCCAGGATATAAACCAGAGCATATGACAGCACGGACTAATGATTGATTGTGACTTAGCTTGTTATTAGTTGCAGTGTCTGCTTCAAGCAATCCAGCATCTTTTAAGATGAAGGAGAACTGCTTGCGAAGGGAATGAATAGCTTGAAGAGTTTGAGCTGAAAGGAAGTTTCTCCAACAATACTCATAAGCAGATCCTTCTCTTTCAGCATCCTTCCATCCTTCATAGGCACGGACAAGAGCCATGTGGTCACTATAGTCCTTTGCTGAGAATCTGGACTTTGCTGACCCTGCTAACTGCATCATAGGAAAAGATCAAAATAAAAGGCTAGTCAATGGATCCTGCAGATGGTATATACATTACATGGAGAAGAGAAGAGAGAGAGAGAGAGAGAGAGAGAGAGAGAGAGAGAAGCAATATAGGGCAATCATTGCTCTTGTAGGGCATATGGTCGCACTGGACTTACATCCTTCTTATCCTGAGGCAAAAGAAAAGGATCCCTGACACTAAGACCAGCAACAATGGTCAAAATGGGATCAAAGCAATGGAAAATAGCACCCATAACTAGCATTTTCCCAAGCTTAGGATCCACAGGAAGAACCGATAGATATTTACCTGATAGGAAGGAAAAACAGCAAAGAAATACCATATACATAAGCAAAATTTAAAAAGAGTACTTCACAAATCATTTAATTATCATAGGGCAGTCAGCAGTGTATACCCAGATGCGTAAGATTCTCATGTTCATCTAATGCACCAATCATCTTCAAAAATGCAATAGCATTGTGTACCTGCAACACCAATCATATGTCAAAAGAATAAAACATGAATGTATTTAGAGACAACTAACTGCATAAGAATGAAACCTAGATGTGCTCAATCACATGGATTTTTATATCCTTAGCATCTCAAGCTAAAGTATGCAACTAAAAGGACCTTTGAGCAATTGAGAACCAGAGTCTCATATATATTACAAATACATTCTAGACAACACCCTCCATCTTGAAAAATCAAAGGCTAGGATCTTACCATTACTAAACTCTCAAATTTGCAATAATTATAAAATGAACCCAGCTCTTAAAAGTTTTCAATAATTACAAAATTGACCCGTGTTTTTTTACTAAAACCCTCAACCATTGATAAACCCTAATGGACGGTTGAGATCAGTCATCACTTTTTACAAGAGGACCTATCTCACTCCTCACTCATGGCCATATTTTTCATCATCCCAAATTTTAAGTTAAAGACAAGAATATAAAAACTATTAGCACACAATATTGAACATTTGAACATTAAAAATTCCATATAAGAGTATTTCACCTATAGCATGGATCTCTAGTAACATTTGAAACATTTCACACAACATAAAGAAGAGTAACTACTTACCGTCAATGGTTCTGGTGGTTGAAGAGCTGCAGAGAGAAATTCTGCAATACTTCCAACTTGCAAACTCTTTATTTGCAGGCAAAGAGAATTTAGAGGAGTTCTTAGAAGTTCGGGTAATTGATACTCTGCAAAAGCTTCATAAACACATTGTGGGTACAAGTGGTAGCACTCGCCTGACTGCACACGACCAGCCCTACCCCTTCTCTAAAAATCATAATAAAAGATGGTTATTTTCAGTGTTATCAAGGCGTTGCCCATCGCCTGGTTATTTTCATAATAAAAGGGTGATGTAAAGTAAGTTATTATCAATAAGGTGATACTACAAACGGAGTAGTAACTTTCTGTTAGAGGAATAGGGTGTTAGTTGAGAGGATCTCTCTTAGCCTTAGTTTTAGGTGTTTGAAATCTATGGCTAGGATTAGTTCTTGTCTTATATAAATAGCTCAATACTTCCTTGTACATTGACACAGAACATATAGTAATATACAGTTGAGTTCATTGTTTAACATGGTATCAAAGCGAGATTGAGGTGAATGGGTAGTGGGTGTTGGTCGGAAAGAGGAGGTGACGTTGACGGGATTGGAGGAGTCCTCACGCGCCGGCGCAGTCCTAGGGTTCCGACGCCACGCGCCGGCGCGTGCGCACTGGTCCGACATCTTCTCCGGTCGCGGCTTGCACTATTGGGCTCGTCTCTGTACGCCCGACACATCTGCAGTGGTGGTGTAGCCCGGTGTTGAGGAGATTTTTTATGGTTGCGGTGTCCTCACCTCCTGTTGCGTAAGTGGTGCGAAGTTCCAGCTGGGAAAACTGAAGATTGTTGCTGGTCGCGAGAGAAGGAAACCAGCGAGAGAGAAAAATCGCTAGAGAGAGAGGTAGGGTTTGTGAAAAAAATGGCTGAGGGGAGGAGAGTGAACAGAGGATGAAGGCTTGCGTCAAGTGGTTCAGTGACCAGAAGGGGTTTGGGTTCATAACCCCCGACGACGGCAGCGAGGATCTGTTTGTTCACCAGTCAGCCGAGAAAGAGAGACAGCCGAGAGAGATGGTAGGGGAGGTCCATGAAGCTGGGTGGTTTGAGGTCCACGAAGCTGGGTGGTCTCATGGCTACAAAATAAAATTGTGTGGTTAGGTTTGTGCTACTAACGAGGAATAATTAGGCAGTAAGTTCTTTTGTTTATCGTATTAATAAGTCTTGAGCTTTGTGTTTTGTTTATCATAGTTTGTCGCTTTAAGTTAATTTGGTATGGGAGCAATTCTAGGGTTTGAGTTGAGTCAAGTGCAGCTTGTTCAGTGTGCGTAAACAGGGGTGCTGCAGGAGTGGGCGGCACAGGTGCCCGGAGTGGGGCGGACCTAGCATATGCCGCGGGGGAGGCCGACGGCTGAAGAATGATTCAGAATGAATCGGTTTACGTGCATGCACCAGGGAACGTTGTGGTGTTAAGCAGCGTCGATAAGGGTGCATGGTGAGAGGGACAGGTGCACTGTGGTCTAGCAGCGCTAATGGTTTGTGGAGTGAGAGGCAGGTACGTTGTGGTGTTAGGCAGCGGTGATAAAGGTGTGGGGTGTGAGAGGCAAGTGCGGCACTGTGGTGATTGGCCTAGCTTTTGTTGGCTCCGTAGAAGCGTTGTTGGTGCGACAAGGTGCGTTGTGGACTGGTTTGGCACAGCGTGGTTCGAAGGTTGTTCGAGTGGTTAAAGACTTGGGCGTTAGCCTTGGAAGTTATGAGTCTAGGTGTGGAGTCCTATGGTTCATGTGATACAGATGTAACAAGTTGGATGCTCCAACTTGAGGGGGAGTGTTAGAGGAATAGGGTGTTAGTTGAGAGGATCTCTCTTAGCCTTAGTTTTAGGTGTTTGAAATCTATGGCTAGGATTAGTTCTTGTCTTATATAAATAGCTCTATACTTCCTTGTACATTGACACAGAACATATAGTAATATACAGTTGAGTTCATTGTTTAACATTTTCTCATTAAAGTAAAGCATAAGTGGAGAAAATAATTACCTGTTTAGCAGAGGCTTGTGATATCCACGAAGGTAGCAAACAAGGTG
This sequence comes from Ipomoea nil, assembly GCF_001879475.1. NCBI lineage: Eukaryota > Viridiplantae > Streptophyta > Magnoliopsida > Solanales > Convolvulaceae > Ipomoea > Ipomoea nil. Next base: position 7,661,102 of record NW_017617471.1, read on the forward strand.
TATTATTGAGCGCATCATAAGTTGTCTCCTTTGCTTTTCCACAATCGACTACGAACACTACATCATTAATAGTAATACTCGCCTCAGCCATATTTGTAGCAAGTACAATTTTCCGAACATTTTGAGGTGGCCTCTCAAATATGAGTTTCTGTTGGTAAAAAAAAATTCACAAGGGAATAAGTTACAGTGTTTTAATGGATCTGCAACTTGTGTATAAAAATACATTTAAAGAGAGAGAGAGAGAGAGAGAGAGAGAGAGAGAGAGAGAGAGACGAAGAAGGAAAGATGAACATGAAATGCACACAAGTCATAGGCTATATTTGCAGCAAGTACTATTTTACAAACACTTTGAAGTGGCTCCTCAAATTTGAGTTCTGTTGGTAAAAACTAAAATCATAAACCAACTCACAAGGAAATAAATTGCACCGTTTAAGGGATCTGTGACTTGTGCATAAAGGTACAGAGAATAGGAAAAAAATGACGTGCACTTAGATCCTAGGGACTATGATAAAATATCAGAATTTAAAAAATGGCAATGTCAACAGAAAACATAAAAAGCTGTCACTATAAGTAAAGAATTCCATAAAAAGGATTATGCCAAATTTAAAGGATTACAGAGAATTGGAGTCAAATCTCTAGGACCACAATACCAAATCTCACAACTTAACTATCTCCTTTTCCCCTCTTATTCTCTCAATTGCTGAAAATGAATACGAGCAATAAAACCAGTCCATTTATCAGCTAAAAATACAAATAAGCAAAATAATCATTCAACACAAAACTATAAATATAGAGTGAAGGGATTAGAAAAACAATCAACAGTTTGCAAGAATCTAATAACAACGTCAACCAAATCCTAGCAAGACATCAAGCAGAAAGCTTAGAATTATCTCTAAATGCTAACTGGCTTGGAATGCTCCATAGAAGAAGAGAAGATGATGAAGATGAAGACAAGAAGACCAGTTACATAGAAGTATGTCTTGTTCTACATCCCTTTCCTATCTTGTAGAAAAGGATCCTATGATCCTAAACTAATATTATCTGCAATTAGAACTTAGAAGTTTGTCTTGTTCTACATGCCTTTCCTATCTGATAGCAAAGGATCCTATGATTCTGAACTAACATTGTATTGGGTACAAAAACCCAAGTTTGTCCATTAATAGCATATAATTGAATTAGTGTCCTTAATTCATTTCTTTTATGTAATATAAATTGTAGGGTTTTATTAATAACCATTGCTTGATCTTAACCAATGGAATGGACTAGATTCCTAGAGATGACAGTATGGACTATTATCTTTCCAAGCAAAATGCTCTATAGTATATACTGTATATGAGAGTGAAGAAGTTGTTGGTTGAATATAAAGCCCCTTAAATTGATGCACAGTTGGAGACAGTTAATATTTGGGAGCTATTAGAGAATGCAGCAGGATCCCATTTTGGGGAATGAGTCAAAGCAATAACAAGATTGTTTTCAGAGTGGAACATCTTTCACAGTCCAAGGAGGCCATAATATGTGGCTCCCCAATAGATGAGTAGTAATCTGAAACTGGAGGCAGACATCATCAGAAACATAAAGTCTCTGAAAACAAATGGAATGAAATATACCATGAAATGATTGGAGCATTCTTAAAATCAACTTCAGTTGTCAAATAAGGCAGTTCAAATTTTTTAGGTTTCCAATTGTCAAGAACATAATAATAGCAACAATACTAGTTTAAAAAAAAATTATGAAAGCATAAGATAATGGAAATATTCTCTTCACAGTGATGAGAAAAAAGAAACTATAAAACTAAAATCTAACAAAAGAAGAAAAGAGAGGCAGTTTTACCTGCTCTGAAGTTGCCATTGAACCATGGCATGTAAGCACCAATACTCTGTTGGGGTCACCCAAGAGGGGATGAGCTTTAAGTTGATCCCTCAAACAGCTAATATCTTCCCAACCAGTCATAAATACTAACACAGCACCAGGTCTCTCCTTCCGACATATATGACACAAGACAGCCTCAATAAGGTTGAAACCAACAGAATCAGGAGACCAGCATGCCAAGGAATCTCGTGCCCTGGCACTGTAGTTCTCAAAGTTCGATCTATTGAGAGCATCCTGGAAGATGAAACAGACAAATTTACAATCCAGTGTATCATGTAAAAGTTAAAACAGAGAAAAAAAAAAAAAAAAAAGATAAAATTCATGCAAATAAAGAGGGAAAAAACAGGTGGGTTAAATGGAAAGTAGCAACAGAATTATTATTTATAAATAAAAATAAAAAAACAGAAGATTAAGAAACATAAAACATATTAAATTAATGAGCAAATGAAGCATATTAATGTGATGGAAAAAGGGGATCCATCCATTAAAGCAAGGCAATCACTATGAAGTGTAAAAGAAAGTACAAAAGGCTAAATTTATAAAGGAAAAAGTTATGATTACAGATTACACATGGAGAATACATTTAGGTAGAACCGCTACCCACCTCAACAAGCCCAGTAATCTGATTTTTCTTTTTTCGAGGCGCTAGCTGTTTTTGTGTCTTCCACATCTTGTCTTGGCCATAGTCATCAATTTGGTTGAATGAAGTCAGCTTATATCCTGTCGTTTCCAGTACATCTTCAAGAAAATGAGCTCTTACAGGGTATGTGAAGCCCTACAATTGTTACATGCCCCATTAGCCAAAACCAAACCATTCATATATGCTCAGTTTGCCAGCAGGGCTCGACATTGTACACCCTTTAATTAAATTAAATAACAAAAAATAAGGAGAAGAAAAGCACAAAACACTATCCAGAAGTATTGATGCATTGAATTTGTGCATGCATAGAAAAGCTGGAGGTCTTATTGGAGTAAATTATTATTTAAAAACAAAAAAAAAAAAAACAAAAACAAAAACAAAAAAAAAAAACAAAAAACAAAAAACTTGGATCACAGATCAGGGGTCTCACATCACATGACATGTCCCACATCATGTTTTATGTATGTATGTTAGAGAGTTCACTTGTAAATAGTAGCCCATTGTAATACTTAATAAACACACACATAAATTTAAAAAAAAAACAAAACAAAACAAAAACAAAAACAAAAAATCCTCCCTTTATATTTATTTTGTTTATTATAAGAATATAGTTGGCAACTAAGAACTTAAGACAGAACAAAAACTTACTGGAATGTGAATCGTTGGTGCTCCTCCAAAATAACCGGAAAATAAATCGGCATTAAGAGTAGCACTCATTAAAATCAGTCTCAAATCTCGCCGTCTTGGAAGAAGATCCTTTAGCACAATCAGTAAGAAGTCTGCAATGAGAAAAGAGAAGAAACAGCACAACAAAATCAAATTGAATACTCTTTGACTTGAGAAAGATTAAACCAGATATGTTAACTCATTACCTTCATTCATGCCTCGCTCATGAATCTCATCAACAAAGACATGGGTAATACCATCCAGATTTCGATCACTCAATAGCCGCCGTAGCAAAATACCACTAGTACAAAAGAGAAGATGTGTATTTTTTCCTTTCATCCCCTCCAATCGCACTTTATAACCAACCTATCAAAAATTTTCTGTGAAGGACAGCAACTAAATAAAGAAATTTTCAAATTGGAGATAATAAGCTAACTAAAAAAGATCTGAAATTCAGAAGAACTATGCTTCACAAAAAGAGAACTACTGCTCAACTAAATTGGAGTAGAAACATAAAATGATAAATAAATAAACAAATAAAAGGGAAAGTAGCATACAGATTCTCCAAGAGGTTCACCCCTCTCTGTAGCCACTCTTTCTGCAACAGCCATTGCAGATATTCTTCGAGGCTGCGTACAAATTATGCTACAGAATGCACCACGACCAGATTCAATTTCAGATTCCAAAATGTACTGAGGGAGTTGGGTAGTCTTACCACATCCAGTCTCACCAGAAATTACCACAACCTGTTTTAATAAAGATAAAGTAGGATATCTTAATATGCAAATAGATTTTGAAAATCAAGAAAATGTAATATATCACTGTTACAATATTGAATATCCAGATAGATTTTGGAGAGTGAGAAAATAGTGTCAGTCCTGTAATCAAACCTGATTGCAAGCAATTGCTTGAAGCAACCTTTCTTTTTCCTTAAATGATGGAAGAGATTTCCGAAAACCTATCATTTTGTGGCCTTCAGGTGACTCCTGCATTCCATCAGCACAAACATTCCCAAGTACAAGGATTGAATGAGAAAAATGTAAATCATCAATTGAAACCAAAAAGGAAAGATAAATATTTCTTGTAAGGAAACTGTTATAAGGTAAATGCCCAAAGAGATTCCTGAACCTATTCTAATTGAGCAATTTTGTGGTGTGTATCTACATTCTACATATCTTTCTGCAAAAGATTCCATGAACATACTAGGCTTCAATCACCATGTTGAGAAGATAGGATCTGGATGTAGATCTACATATACTATTATCCCCACAATTTAGAGTAATTTGACTGCGCTCAATTAGAAAATGTTTATTTAATTAAGTTTACCCCCACTCATTAAAAATCCTGCATCCATCACTGGTAAGGGTAAATGCTCTGAATTGTTAGTAGCCAAAAATACCAAAACCAATAAAAAAGAACTAACATTTGTCCCCAAACACTACCAATCTACCAGATTATATACCTACTACATCAAACAGGGTATGAAGAATAGCTAATTGGACAGTTAAAGCCTAAGGATATTTAATGTAGGCAACCATGAATGCAAGGACAAGACTTCATCATACAAAATGTCAGAGTTGATAATGTATCTAGAAATACTGTCAATAAAGCACCAAGAAATGACTGTATAATGTGTATGATGACAACAAACCTTATCAGAAAGGTGCAAATTGTATCAAGCAAAATTAGTCCTACTGGAAATTCAGTATTAATGTAAACAGGAGAGTTGATGCAGCACGGACATTTATCGAAATTTATTGCCAGATACTGCAAAAGTCTTGTGCACATAACCTACTTTACCTTTTTGGTGAGTAGCAGAGAAGCCCAGGAGAAAAACATGCATACTACGGATTTTAGATAAGCATTTGATACACAAGAAAATTTTGCACAAGAGAGGAAAAAAGCCAATATAATGAGACCTGCCAAGTTCTTTGCAAATTGCGCATGCGCAAGCTTCGCCTTTGAAGAACCTTCTCCATAACAGAGTCATCTAAGAAAGAATCTGGATTTTCATCCATAGTTACATTTTCAACCTTATCAGCGGCCAGACTTTCACTAGGCATACCATCTGACTTCTCAGAACTGAGATGGATTCTGTCCAGGTGTTCCTGAAGCAAGCCCTCCACTCTCCTTTGCAAACTTAGTGGGATGACAACCTGGACATGTGCACAGCCATAGATGAACTCGGTGAAATTAACAGGATTTATGGACCTTATCTGGATAAAATAATTTAACACTAAGAGCTATATCTTTAAATCTGAAAGAATAATAGTATGAAAACTCAACAGTGTGCATATTCCAGGTCGAAGGGAATTGTCATTGAATAATTTGAAATCTTGGTAGGTTGGATCAGACAATGACATTTCCATTTTCCTTCATTTATTATTTATGTATTTCTTCTTTTAATAAAATCTCATCAATGTGAGATGAAACCATAGCAAAATCAAGTGAAAGTTAATGTATCACATAGGAGTGAAATTCACCTCCCTTTGAGGCCGCTTATCATCAAGATCTGGTCTGTAGTTCGGAAGAGGAACCTTGCTTATAACCACTACTTTCCCATAAATTTCACTGGGAAAAGGAGATAAAGTGAGTAAGGTTCTCCAGAATTGACATAACGATAACGAGAAGCAACACAATATAGAAGCATACCTGTATAGGCCCATCCTTTTGGCGAGGTTAGATATTTGCTCATAGTCTCTTCTATCCCTTTTATCTCTAGATACAACTTCTTGGTCCTCACTGCGCGACAGTAAGCTAAGTTTCCATTTCCACTCGTCAATGTTGGCAACTGATGATGATGCCTACAATTAATTCTTGCTTTTAGAATCACTTGCCTTCATAGTTTAAATCTATCCAACTCTAAACAATAAGTTTTTACATTGTTTCATAAGTATTAATGTAAACATAAGTGTTAACTCTATTCGTGTGTTAGATAATGAGTCTCACTATCTAAATTTACAATAAAAAAAAAAAAAAAAAAAAAAAACAAATTTTGCCAAACAACACCACCCAATTCATTCCTTAAACTCAATAATTGAATATTCAAAAATAAAACTTAAAAGATGAGAAGAAAATTTATTTAAAAAGTTTTGTTGCATAGAAGTCATTCCTTCAAATGCTGTAGCAGAAGACTATTTTCCAACAATTTCAAGATTCAATTTTTCAAGCTTATTTAAATTTTATAAAAACAACCAAAAAAAATCTTATTTTTCAACTAATAAAACAGAGGATGGGAAAAGGCAAAAGAGCTAAAGTATGTAAAATTGAAAATTACCGGATGAGACTCGTAATCGCATTCGTATTCGTCATCCGAGAACTGCTCAACGGCGTAGCCACAAAACCGGCGTTCCCCCAGCCAGAATACCCTCCACTGGGACCTGCATAAGTTCACATTGCCGCCAGAAAGTAAAGCACGCCGGCAGATATGTGAACCGACTGTTCGGACTTGATGGGCCGCAGGGTACGAGAAAATAGCTGAGAGAAGTGAATGCGAAGATCTTCTGGTGCATCCCAAGAGAAACCCTATCCTGGAATGCATTTCTTATTCTCTCATGGCGGGGTTTTTGCTCTGTGAGAGTTCTGTCCCGAAAAACGCAAGTATAGTAGTAGTGGTATTCTAAAATCCCAAGGATCAAACTCAAATGTCCTTAAACCTCAGGGGTTAAACTTCAGAACAATTGAAACTAAAACAACACAAATTAATCAACTAGGTTACCCAATTAGGATAGCCAAACATTCAAAATAATCTTTAGGGGCTTTTGGTTCAGGTCATCTTAGATTACCTAGGTAATCTGAATCTGGTAATATTATATTTATCTTGATTGGTTCAAATTATAAGATTACCTGGTAATGTTATATTACCTGAAAGCTTATGTGGCGGTAATATTTCAAGGTAATGTGATTATCCCCATTTTTTTTTAGGTAATCTTAGATTACCTTGAATTATTCCAATTTTGCCCTTGTTAACTAATAATAATAATAAGGGAAAATGACACTTTTTCCCCCTAAATTATTTAAGTGGCAGTTTTTTTCCCTGATATATTAAATTGACATATTTACCCTTAAAATAAATATTTTATTTATTTTTCTTCTCCAACAAATTATAACCACGATTTGAAAAAATAAAATACATTAAGTGTTGAATTTAAAATATTTTAAAAATAAAAAAATAAAATTTTAAAAGAAAGTTAGAACCAACCGTTCAAATTGGATCCAAAATCGTGAACCGACGGTTCAAAATAAAACTCAAACCGCGATTATATATACTTATATGTGAGAGTCAATATAAATGCGGAAAAAAACATACACTATTTGCAAATATTATAATTATAATTTAAGTTATTGCTAGTAGTTGTTCCGATTTGAACCTCCGGTTCACGGTTCAGGATCCATTTTTTTCCAGTTCACGATTTTAATAAACGGAAATCCAAATATTGGGTTATGTTATGAATCATAGCCGAAATTTTTTAATTTGATTGCTATAGTGTTTGGTTCAGTTTGAACCGAACCGTGGTCATCCCTACGTATAAGCAATAATTTGTTGAAGAAGATAAATAAATAAAACATTTGTTTTAAGGGTAGAAATGTCCATTTAATATTATCAGGGGGGAAAAACCGCCACTTCTATAATAATTGAGGGGGCAAATGTGAATGCATGAATAACACAGGGGAAAAAATGCTATAAGCATATAACACAGGGGGAAAAAGTGCCATTTTCCCTAATAATAATAATGAAATTAATATATGTTTATATAATAAAGTATACATGTGTTTATATATTTTAAAATAAATTCTTATGTTCGTAGTTATTTAATTTGATTAGAAGAGTTAGGTAGTTAACCTACATAAATAGAAGCAATGCAACATGGTTGCCGTAGTGGTTCAACACCTTGTCCCTTAAGCAGACGGAATTGGAATAATAATCAATGATAAAAAAGTCATTTTCATCACTTTTCCCTTTCATTTCACCATTGAAATGCAATTCACATGAGGGAGAGTATGAATTGCAATTCCCTCCAACCAAACACTGTGATTTCGGTGGTAAAAAAATATAGTGTAATTGAACAGTGTATTATTGTCTTATTGATATGAGCTTATATTAAACTTTAACATTCTAGTGACATTTTAAAGCAGACCAATAAATTAAGAATTTAAGATTGACAAAAATACTAAATTAAGAAACTATCTAATTGTTCTTTGAAAGAGAATTACAATACCACATCATTTCAAAACAATATCATATTATCGTCATGTCAAATAATAATAGTACAAGTTAGATACCAAATTATTATTATTTTTGTTTGAATGCTACTGACTCTATTACGAAGAGTCAAAGCTCATACGGTAAGGTTCGAACCTGGAACCTCTTATTTGATAAGTCACAACTATGTCGTTCAATTACAAAGTTTTTGACAGATGCAGATTTAATGTTCACCGATTTTAACATGAAATAATTAGCTATTGGGAATCTACTTTGAGGGGCATCCTCAATAGTAAAGCCGGAAGAACTCTAATTTTTCTCTCTTTTTACCTTCTTTCATTCACATCACGAAAGTTATTTTAAAAAATCGTACAAACTACACTAATGTGGATGCTTTTACAACACAAGAGATATTGGGGGACAATTCATAATTTACTTGAAGTAGTCGGCTCAACAACTACATCACAGTATCACACGAAAGTCCCAACCAAAAATAACGTCGTATTAATCGCCCGCTCTTCGGAGATTTCGAAGCCAAGCTTTATAGAACATAAAAATCCGTACTTCTTTCCCATTTCGTATCAACAAATCCACAATCTTTCTTTGTTTTCTAGGAGCATGGCTACATTTGCCGCAGGATCTGCCGTCGTTGCCTTCAGGGACACCGGAATTTCCGATAAATCTTCACTCTCCGGCCACCATAAATTCACTCAGCTGCGCCAATCTTCCGCGCCGCTTAAGCTCCACTGTGGATCCGGGTTTTCCTTGAAATGTGGATCCAAAAGCTCCTTCTCTCGCTATGGTAATATTTCCAAGTTCCAAGCTCTAATACAGTTGGTAAAGTTTGTGTATACTGTGTAGTATGTATTTCTCTACTCAAAAAAGATTTAAGCTTTGGCAAGAAACTTCAGAACTTTTAGTTTTGAATTGGTTTCAAGATATTTTCTATTTTGGGTGTTGAGATTTTAATACCAATATAGTGAATATAGATAATTTAAACACTACTTTTTTTTTTTTTTTTCATTAGTGATTTTTATTATCCTTACAAATTGGTTCAATGATTTCAAAGTAGTCTTATATTCTTTTGTGGTGCCACTTAGAACTACCAACCTTATATTTGTGAGCAGTCATTCATTTGATTTTCATTTTACTAATTGTTAAGAGTCTCACGAAAAATAAGAGAGAAACATATGGGCTTATAAGGCTAGGGGATGTTTGCTAAATAGTTGTTAGATGATTGAGTTAGTGGGTTTAACTAGTTGATATCATTAGTTGCTTGTAGAGAAGTATTTGATAAATTAGTTGTTAGCTTATAGCTGATTACATGCAAAATGACTTGCTCAAAACGTTGATTGAAAAAGCTACTTTGAGCAGCTTTTTGAATTTTAGCAATTTGGAGCAATAGGTTGTTACAATAGGCTAATTAATCAAACATTCATATTGATTATTTAACCAAGTTAAACAGCCAATAGTGGTCAAATAAGCCAAAATTGGCTGATAAGCTAACTATGTTACCAAACAGGGATGTGTTAAACTAGCTAATTGATTCGAGATGGTTTGGTCCACTACTTGAGCAACATTGGCCTATTCCTAGATTATAACATGGTATCTTGGTGGCGTCTAAGCTAACTAGCTATGTGTATTGTAGCCCAGTTCAGGGGCATTGGCCCAATCTTAGGTTATTATGGTTTGTGTAGGTGTTAAAGCTCAGGTTGCTGCAGTGGAACAGGCAAGTACTGAAGTGACTCCAAAAGTAGAAGCCCCTGTAGTTGTTATCACTGGAGCCTCTAGAGGAATTGGCAAAGCCATTGCCTTGGCTTTAGGGAAAGCAGGGTGTAAGGTATTGTAATTCTTGGCATTCTTGCAATCATCCTCCCATGGATTAAGATTTCAAATTCGCAGTGTTACTATACTTCTTTTCAGAAATTCATGTTGCTGTAATGAGAATGTTTGTCATGGATTGCTTGTTGTAGGTTTTGGTTAACTACGCAAGGTCTTCAAAGGAGGCGGAAGAAGTTTGCAAAGAGGTAAATGGCCAGCTTCTACGTGAAATTATCAAAAGACAATTCCATAAGTCCCTAAAGACGGTTAATAACATATCCACAACATTTGCAAATTGCTATATTCTTACCCCCTTCATAGATTCACAATGTTCCGTCTTTTTCATACTTCCCGCAGATTTTTAAGTAAAGACAATTTGTGTACATTGATTCTCACACTATATTATTGTTTCCATTTTGGCCTTCTATAAGCTGTCTTAGAAATCAAGAAACCAAATAATGAGGTTGTGTATTTTATTGAATGAATCATGATTGCAGCAGAGGGAACTATTTATTTATACATAGAAGCATGATAATACACGCTATGGAAACAAATAATGACACAACTTATGGGATTTTTAAAATCTCTCGAATTCCTAAACTTGCACCAACATTCTAATAAGTTGAATGCTAGAATTAGCAGTTTCAGTTAGCAGAAGAACTCGTAGTAGTCTAGTAGAGTGTCATTTATACAGGGATCCTACAATTCAGCGAGGGGATTAGTTACTGTGTCTGACAGTGGAAACGCTGAGCCTACACCCAAAAATAGAGGGATCTTCCATTTTAACTATGTTGTGTCTTGCAGATCGAGGCAAGTGGTGGCCAGGCTCTTACTTTTGGTGGAGATGTTTCGAAAGAGGCTGATGTGGAATCAATGATGAAAACTGTGAGCGAACAATCTTTAAATTCCGTAAATTTGTTTGCAAGTCGGTGTTCTAATTTTAGTTTATTGTACAGGCAGTCGATGCGTGGGGAACTGTGGATATATTGATCAATAATGCAGGTTATTTAGACATAAACTTGTTGGCTTCATAGCATAAGAATGTCGAAATGTTGTTGGCTAAAACAGCTTCCTTGATTTCAGGCATTACTAAGGATGGTTTGCTAATGAGGATGTCTAAATCTCAATGGCAGGATGTTATTGATCTGAATCTCACCGGTGTTTTTCTCTGTACACAGGTAAGCATTACATACATATGACTAACTACCTATTTCCATGGATACTTACATTTGGTTTTCTGGGTCTATGTTTTGTACTTTTTGCAGGCAGCTGCCAAAATAATGATGAAGAAGAAAAAGGTAATCCTATTTAGAAGTTCCCATTTGCATAAAATTTGTGTCCTTGATTTAGTAAGCTGTAATCCAGTTTGGAATTTGGCGTTAAATTTGTGGATATAATAATTAAATTAACTAGACAGCTATTGGTGACACTGAGAAGAAATTCGTTTTTGTGGCCTTTCAGGGAAGAATAATCAATATAGCCTCAGTTGTTGGGCTTGTTGGCAATTTTGGGCAAGCTAACTATAGTGCTGCAAAAGCAGGTGTAATTGGACTGACTAAAAGTGTGGCAAAGGAATATGCAAGTAGGAAGATTACCGTGGGTTCTCGAGACTTTTCTATTGAAACACACTAGTTCCTATGGAGTAATATGCGCATAACTAACTAAAACGTTTTGTTTTTTTTTTTTTGTTTAATTTTTATTTTACAGGTGAATGCTATTGCTCCGGGGTTCATTGCATCTGATATGACCTCTAAGCTAGGGGGAGACATTGAGAAAAAGATTTTGGAACAAATCCCATTAGGCGAGATATCTGCCTCTCTCCTGCCACTGTTTATATAATACCTTCATCATTTGAACAAAACATTCTTTAACAGGAATGCATATAAGAGACTGTAAACACAACGTTGTTTATAATATATTTATGGCTAAAATTCCTTTTTTTTTTTTTTTTTTTCATTATTTCAGCAAGGTATGGCCAGCCGGAAGAAGTTGCTGGACTAGTAGAATTCTTGGCATTGAGTCCTGCGGCAAGCTATATGACAGGACAGGTTCTGTGACATCCTTCCTTTTTAAAGTTTGCTCTTATGAGAGTTTTTTGTTTTTGGGTGACGAGGGAAACCCGAATTGGGTAAACCCTACATAGAGGACCACAATGAGGTAAATCAGCCTAGTTGTTCATAGTTGACCGACTCAAATTAAGAAGCCCAATAGGCCGTTCCTGGTGGGAGTCAAACTTTGAACATTGTAGTTACTAAGTCAACAGTCTGACCAACTTGGCTAGGCTGACTAATACAGAATGAGCTTTTGCTTTCCCACAATGTTTTCGACTTTCCGGTGACAAAATGCACTCAACCCTCCAGACTGTTGTATAATCCTTTGTGACAATGGAAATTTTCATCCTTTATAATTGTTTGTTATCATTGTACAGGTTTTGACTATTGACGGAGGTATGGTAATGTAAGAGGGGAGGGGTTACAAGAATTCCATACTTTGGCGCTTTCTTGGACTTGTGGTTCTAGCTCTATTTCATTACCAAGAACTTGCTGTTGCTTTTTTGTAATGAGTTCATACTTGAGATTATGGTGGAATAATCATTGCATTATAGATGTAATCTTAATATAATCAACATACACTTCATGAGGTAATCTGATATTGTCGGTGGTTTGAAAGTCTCGTTATGTGTTTTATGGGGGAGCGGTTAAAAGTTTTTAAGGTGTAAAAAACATAAGATATATTAATTATGAAAATATAGTGTTGGTCATATATTTGTGTATATATAAATGCTTAACTAGATTGTTGGATCTTGGATGTATTGATTTTTTTCCTAGGATGGTTTAGGGTGTGGGGTTTTTGTTTGGGAAGAAGGGGAGATGGAGTCTAATTTTGCATTGGAAGAGATGAAGAAGTTGATTTTTTGAATTGAGAGAGAAGTACAAATCACCCCAAGGGCATTCACACTAGATGGATTTTGAAGCACCTAAGGCATAGGCATAATTTAAAAAAGGTACAAATGTCAAATAGGCCTATTTACTACTGCGAAGTGCAATTTCCACCTCGAACTAAATTAAGTGTCAAATAGATCCATCTATGAGTTAAATTTATTCAATTGACTTTTTTTACAGGTTAATAACAGGTTACCTATTTAATTATTTAAAAAAAAGGCGGTATTTTTTTGGTAATAATTTTTAAATTATTTTGAAATTATTTTTTTAATAATTGAATTGGTAACCTGCAAAAAAAAGTCATTTACCTGCAAAAAAAGTTAAAAGTTAATTGAACAAATTTAGTAGGTAAGTGTGGTTAATTAGCCTTTAATTTAGTTCATAGTGAGAATTGAGCACTTGACAATAGTACATGGGCCTATTTGACACTTCTCCCTTTAAAAAATAAAAAAAAAAAAGAAAAGAAGTCAAAGGTAAGAGAGAAAAAATAATTAAAAACATAACCTTTACGTGCCTAGGGGTGCGTGTTGCGCGCATGTTGTAGTGAACACGCCTTTATGTGCTTAGGGGTGCATGTTGCGCGCATGTTATAGTGAATGCGTTCTCAAAACATTGACATTTTCTCCATGCAATCTAAAATGAGGTATGGGTTAGACTTTGTTGCTGGTACAACATATCTTGCAATTTACCTCTTCGACATGTGACAGGAGCGGTGAAGAAACCTCAAATTTAAAGTTTAAATTTATATTTAAATAAATAAAAAGAGTCCATAAATCATTAAATCACATAATGATGAAATCATCAAACACACTTTAATAATCATTTAAATAGTTGATGAATCATATTCTTAATCAATGACCTAACATCTTTCAAATATTAACTATTTAGCTCACTGACATACTCTTTTTTTCTCATTTCTTGTGTGAAGTGATTTTTTTTTTTTTGTTTGAATGATACTGACTCTATTACAATGTAGTATCTGTTCATAATTACTTTATCAACCTACTGAAGCACAAAGAGCCAATAACGCTTCACTGATGCTCTATCTCACAACCTCACATATGGGAGTCCAATCCATTGTCATTTCTTGTGTGAAGTGATATGAATATACAATCTTTTTTAAAAAATTAAGCTTTAGTAGCTCAAATAATAGATCACATAATTTAAAGTTATGACGTACTCCAACAATGATATAAGATACGACAATAACATATATATAATATATCAGAGTGAGAATATATTCCACAATTCTCAAACTGGTATATCCCGTCATTCTCAAACCGAATTTCAATTCATGTAACTCCCAATGCTCTCTCTTCTCGTTTCTATCTCCTCGTTCTCTCCTTACCTACAACATCACACACAAAATACTACATTCTCAAAATAAATTTATAAATTATATAACTAGTTAGCTTATAATACTTTATATTTTAAAAACAAAACATGTTTACTCATATTTATTTTCTATAAATAAAAAACCAAAATTTCATTCAACCGACCACGTTCTTCCCATTTCTTCCGAAGGAATCTCTTACCTCCTTGTTGGTTAAACCCCACTACTGGTCTACTCTTTCCCATCGGAGTGCATTTCCATCAAAACCGCAGCATTCCCACCATTTTCTATCTACAAAAGCAGTGCTGTGCTCTTCAGCTCCAAGGCCGATATTTATGGTTTTGTGGGCTTGTAGGACTTGTAGCTAGCTTGTCGAGAAGGCAATGGGTGTTCCCAGTAGAGTGTTGCGGTTGTGGTGGGTGGGAGTGTTGGTCTTGTGGTGGAGCGGCGGGGCTGCAATGGCTCAAGAGAAGTACAAGGACCCGAAGCAGCCGGTGGGGGCCAGAGTGAAGGATCTGCTGGCGCGGATGACTCTGGCGGAGAAGATTGGGCAGATGGTTCAGATTGATCGGAGTGTCGCCTCTGCTCAAGTCATGAGGGATTACTTCATTGGTGAGGCTACTGTTCCTATACTTTCCCCATTCTTGATTTTAGTGTCTATTTTACTGGTTTAGAATTTAGATTAGTGGGTTGTTCTTGATTAGTAAGAAAGATGTTGGCTTTTCCGATTTTAAAGACTAATTATTGGCTTTAAAGACTGAAGAAAATTGATTCTTGATTGTTTAATGTAGGCAGCGTGTTGAGTGGGGGAGGGAGTATACCGCTTCCTCAAGCTACTGCTGCAGATTGGGTTGCAATGGTTAATGGCTTCCAGAATGGATCATTATCTTCCCGTCTTGGGATCCCAATGATATATGGGATTGATGCTGTCCATGGACACAACAATGTCTATAATGCTACCATTTTCCCACATAATATTGGCCTTGGAGCTACTAGGCAAGTAATTAGTGTTTTGGATTGAAGTTCCCTACTGGCATGTAAAATAAGGATATAGTTAACTTGGTTGGCATGAATGGTCGTGCACTCTCATCCTTTAAGAGAGGTCGGAGTTCGAAACCCCTCTTGTATGGAAAAATCAATCTGGCCAGCACTTTATCCCTTAATTGGGCTGGACCAGTGCATTAGTCTGAGTACGGTACGGGCTTAAAGGTGCCTCCTACAGTTAGGGCCGATTCAGGACACCTTATGGCCTGACCAAAAAAAAAAAAAGAGGATATAGTTGCCTCATCAAATCTGGCATTCTTGATTGAAGGGTGATTTCCTAGCTATTCAGTGTTATATTTAACTTTTTGTTTTTATTTTCAATTCTTCCATCATTCTATATTTCTCTTTCAAGATTGTTGAAGAAAGTTGTTTTATTGTTTCTATGTAAGTTCATGCACCCTACTGTTTCTGAAGAAAATCATTGGACTTGTTACTATTGAGTTAATGTAGTCTAGGTAATTGTTTTTCTATGAAGTTTATCCTTTAATATCTGAGTTGCATGAACCATTCTGCTTGATAAGATGCTTTACTTTGCACGCGGCTTTCTGGTGTGTGATATTTGATTAGCTTTCCATTATATAACGAAGTTTGAAGTTTACTAAATGTGTTAATTTAAATAATGTATCAGGGATCCCGAACTTTTGCGAAGGATTGGGGATGCTACAGCCATTGAAGTCAGAGCCACAGGGATTACTTATGTCTTTGCTCCTTGCATTGCAGTAAGTCGAGCAAACAAAATCATTCAACTTTAGAAACATAACTATGCTTAAAACCATAGACTTCAGTTGCTTGTTACTATGCATAGGTTTGTAGAGATCCTAGATGGGGTCGGTGTTACGAGAGTTATAGTGAAGATCAGAAGGTTGTTCAAGAGATGACAGACATTATACTCGGGTTGCAAGGAGAAATCCCGAATGGTTCAAGGAAGGGTGTTCCTTTTGTTGATGGAAAGTATGAAAACTGCTAAATAATACATACATATTTCATGACAGCAAATTAAAATGTTTGTGTATGAACTCGGTTTTCTCAAACAATATCTTCATCCTTCCTCCGATTTCAGAAAGAAGGTTGCTGCTTGTGCAAAGCACTTTGTTGGTGATGGGGGCACGACAAAGGGTGTTGATGAGAGTAACACTGTAACTGACATGCACACGTTACTGAGCATCCACATGCCTGCCTATTCCGATGCAATTATTAAAGGCGTCTCAACAATCATGGTTTCATACTCGAGCTGGAATGGAAAGAAAATGCATGCAAACCGTGATCTAATTACTGGGTTCCTAAAGGGTACCCTTAAGTTCAAGGTAGTGAAAGTCATATTTCCTTGATTCTGTTAAATCAAAGTATACTTTTACTGTTCTAATGGATTATAATGAACCACCAGGGATTTGTTATATCAGACTGGCAGGGTATTGACAGGATTACTTCTCCTGCTGATTCAAACTACACATATTCTGTTCAGGCTGGCATTTTAGCTGGCATAGACATGGTAAATTTAAAAAAAAAAAATACAGTTTATAGTCACTTCTGATCTTTAGATTTGCCATTCTTGACAACTTAGGAAGCCTAACTTGGAGGCGTCAAAACGATCCTATGCAGGTTATGGTGCCTTACAAGTATACGGAGTTCATTGATGAGCTTACTTCCCTCGTAAAGAGCAACATTGTTCCAATGGATCGTATTAATGATGCAGTAGAGAGGATTTTATTAGTTAAGTTCACCATGGGACTCTTTGAGGACCCGTACACTGATCTAAGTCTGGTCCACGAGGTTGGAAGCCAGGTAGGCGCTCTTAGGCTTGATATTTGGATTTTAGGGTTCTAGACGTGTGTGTAAATTTATTTTGTGTGCCATTATCCATTGCTGTAAATGAATGGTGTCGTGATATCTAAACAGGCACACAGGAATTTAGCAAGAGAAGCCGTTAGGAAATCTCTTGTACTACTGAAAAATGGGAAAACTGCGAATGACAGATTATTACCTCTTCCCAAGAAGGTGCCCAAAATTTTGGTTGCTGGTAGCCATGCTGATAACTTGGGTTACCAATGTGGTGGATGGACAATCAATTGGCAGGGTTTTAGTGGCAACAATGCTACAAGTGGTAGGCGTCATTTTGATTCTTGTTTTTTTTTTTTTTGGTCAGACCATGAGGTGTTCTGAGCAGACCCTAACTGTAGGTGTCATTTTGATTCTTGTTTTTTTTTTTTTTTTTTTTTTTGGGTCAGACCATGAGTTGTTCTGAGCAGACCCTAACTGTAGGTGTCATTTTGATTCTTGTTTTTTTTGGTCAGACCATGAGGTGTTCTGAGAAGACCCTAACTGTAACTGTAGGTGTCATTTTGATTCTTGTTTCTTTTTTGGTCAGACCATGAGGTGTTCTGAGCAGACCCTAACTGTAGGTGTCATTTTGATTCTTTTGGTTCCCAAGAAAGTTGCGATTCATATTCCTTTGGGACATTGCAAAAGAACACAGCTTTACTATCAGAATGGATTCTTTAAACTGCAAAATTAACCATATTGGGTTTGAAAGTGAACTTGCTAACATGAACTTCTTTTACAGGAACGACCATCCTTGGTGCCATATACTCTACAGTAGACAAGGACACCGAAGTTGTTTACAGGGAGACTCCTGACGCTGATTTCATCAAATCAAATGACTTCAACTATGCTATCGTTGTTGTTGGTGAGCCCCCGTATGCTGAGATGGCAGGGGACAGTCCAACGCTTGAAATAGCAGACCCCGGGCCTGATGTCATTAAAAGTGTCTGTGGATCAGTGAAGTGCGTTGTGGTCATCATATCTGGTCGCCCACTCGTGGTAGAACCATACGTTTCATCAATCGATGCACTTGTAGCAGCCTGGTTACCTGGCACAGAAGGTCAAGGCGTGACGGATGTCCTCTTTGGGGACTATGGTTTTACTGGAAAACTCTCGAAAACATGGTTTAAAACCGTAGATCAACTCCCAATGAATGTTGGTGACTTGCATTACGACCCGCTGTTTCCATTTGGATTCGGGCTAACAACAAATTCCTCCGTTGCCAGGTAAATATCCATCACTTTTAGGTAACTAGATATACATATCGAATCCATTTTGTTGGAATTGCGGCCTGGAGGGCCAAGTTCAACATCCTGCCATCGAAAACCGTGGCACTGTGGCTTACCATTGAGGGATGTGGTTAAATGATTCTTTATTTCTGTTTGCAGAGTAGCATCAGGTGGTGTTGATAAGCGGCCATACTTCTTCGCCATCGCGCTTTCTGTATTTATTGGACTGTATTTCCAAGGTATTTCTGTTGCTTGAAACATGAAAGCATCATTAGAAATTGAAGTAGGGAGAACATGAACATCTCATTTGAACTGCCATTGTAATATGTTTTCTTCATAAAAAGAGAAAGAAAATGAAATGGAATTTTTGGCAATGGTTTCCTTCACTTAATGGCATTTTTAGTTCCTAAAATAATCATAAAATTGTCAAATTAATCCCATCAATTATCAAGATGAGCAAAAATCACCCATATAATGTCTTGAAATTGTCCACTTAGTATATAATTAGGGGTGATGTAATTAAGGGGCTAATACTAATACGATAATTCTTGTATATGAAAGACTAAAAATGTGTTTTTTTTTTTTTTTTTTTTTTTTTTTTTTTTTTTTTTGGGTGACAATATATAGTAATTAAGAGGAGAGAGTTGAGAAGTTGGGAAAGAATCATAAATCCAAGCAGATTCATTTCATCACATTTATTCAATAATTTTGGAAGGAATGGTGGGCCCTCAATCCAGCTGAGCCATGCACAGTCTTCTTCAGAATCATCACAATTATTATAACTATTCCCATTCATAATGGAAAAAGTAAAATAAATAAAATAACAAAGAAAAATGATCCCGAGCACTATGTTGAATTGTATTATTAATCACGACTCACCTTGTAAGATGGTATGAGCAAGGTGGATAAATTAAATTGTATATTTTTCATTTATTTATTTTGGTTGGGTACAAATGTACAATTATCAATTATGGTACCCAAATTGAATTTTCAATTTCATTCATATACTTTATGTTTACATTGGATTTTAGATTTAACATTATTTGTTATTTTAATTCATTCATTTAAGATAACTTATGTATTCCAATACATATATTTCGTATGAGATATTTCTTGTTGGAGCAGGTTAGCCAAGAATGTTGTGATTTTGTTTGTGTTAATTTTATTTTTCATTCTATTAAAAAAAAGTTTGGTCTCATTATAATCAGTCTTTACAAACATGATTTTTCATTGACCCTTAAATAGTAAATAAAATATTTACTGATTGCAGTTTTTTTTTTTTTTTTTTTTTTTTTTTTTTTCTATAGCAAGGGTACCGTTCAAAATAAAAAGAAGAAAAGAAATGATTATAATAATGATGATGATGATAATAATAATATAAAGTTTGGGTTTAAAGTGGAGGGATATTTGTGGGAATGGAATTAAAATTTTCGTGTACCAATCAGCCTGTAAATGTGGAATATGTGCAATACGTTAGGGGGAGTAAAAGTGAGATCTTTTACATATATTTCTACTTCTATTATACTATTTTTTATTTTATTATCCACTCATTGATGTGGTGTGTTTGAATTGATTAAAAGAAGAATAAATGAACTTGATTTTTATTACTTTTTATTACTTTCCTTTTCCTATTCTAATAAAATATAGTCATGCATGTAAGAGAGTTTATGTTGAAAAAAAAATAGCATAAAATGACATTTTAAGTGATTATTTTGTGGTACAAATATATGTTTGGTCCACTCCTGATTTGGTTCAAGTTAAAGTGGATTTGAGTTCTTTATAGTGAGAAGAAGGGATTGATATATTGTACGTTTATGGAGTGTTTGGTTGACATGAATTGCATTGGCATTGAATTGCAATTCAATGAAATGATAAACTACATTGTTTGGTTGGAGAGAATTGCAATTCCATGGAATTGCAATTCCCTCAATTCATTGAATTGCAATTCATAGGTCCCCCCTATGAATTACAATTCAATGAAAAGGGAAAATGAAGGAAATGACCTATTTGCCCTTTGAATGTTATTATTAATATTATTACATTAGGGTATTTTAGTCTTTATATCACTTCTCCTATTTTCATTATTTCTCCCTACCAAACAATGTAATTGTAATTCATACTTTATTCCCACTTTATTCTTTTTCGACCGAATTTCAATTCCTTCCCCCCTTAATTCCTTCCTTCCAACCAAATGCCCAGTTTAAAGCGAGTAATGGGTAAATAAGAGATTGATTCTCAAATTAAACCCATTTGAATTGAAAAATGAAGGTGAAAAGGCTTGAAACAAGCATTTGTCTCACGTTGGAAAAGAATGAGATTTGAACCACTATATATACAAGACGCTTTTAAAGGAGAGTTGGATTGTATATCACAGAGGCTCTCTCTCCTGTGCATGGGGGAGAGGTGCAAATCAAATCTCAAAATGAATTTTGAAAGGGAGAAGAAATTCTAGTCTGCCTAGAATACAATGTTCTAATTGTTTTTACAAATGTATGTGACTCTTTGGCCTACTTCTCGTACGTAACCTTTCGAGTAAGTTTCGTAGGTACTGTAGGGTATTGTTCGAAATACTATTTTGAAATATTAATTATGATACTATGGAATTAGTTTCAACTAATTTTAAATTTTAGAATTAATTTTCAGATCAATGTTTATCTAGTATGAAAGTTACACCGACTGATTTTAAATATCAGAATAAATACCAGGTTAAATGCTATTTAATCCATTCTCCTATATAATATTTCCATAGTATTATATCCCTAACAATTTACTTATCATTTTCCATTAATTCTATACTGCATACATCAACATCTTCATCTTCACCTACATGGCTACATCTCAAATAAACCACAACCAAACAAAGAGAAGGCATCTGATTCGTATCAACAAAAATAACAAAATATAATCTATAA